>NC_090440.1:1740402868-1740702868 GCF_031143425.1 Pleurodeles waltl | reverse complement strand
CACCATTTCGTAAAGCGGGGGGACCAAGTGCGGCCTCCCCTCCATCATTCACATTGTGTGTGCCCCCCCTCATTTTGGACCGACCTGGGGGGAACTGATTCCATCATAGCCTTACAGGAAGAAACCTCGATGAGGTCAGCGAGAGTGGTAAGACATTGCCGCTAGAAACATGCGTTATTTTTGAGAGTTGGAGATTACTGTAATGCAGGTAATAGGTGTGCAGGGGACCCTCAGACTTATGTATAGAACCTCAAATACTATGTAAAGCTTAGTAGAAGCATCAGTATGCTGTACCCTATGTGTTATAATAGGGAGTGATCGTTGTGCTTTCCCTGCAAATTGGTCTTTATGTCTAGCAAGATATTACATTCCTGTGGAAGCTATCAATCCCAGGAATGTAAAGTGCCATTTCTGTACTTTTTCTGCTGCATCTATGGTGACAATTTATTCCTGCATCGCGTGCAAAAATGCTCACTCATATAGACTGATTTTCTTGCCTTACATTAGCAGAATGCTGAATCCTATTGTAGTACTTACATGCAATGCCTTCTAATTATGATTCCTATTGTTTTGGTTTTGTTTCATGCATAATATATTTCATATCTTTTATATAATCCGACGTGAAATCTCTTTTGTGGTATGTTTATTGTGTTTCTGTGCTAGTGTGTTGCTCTGTGCCAAGCTACTGGGGGTGAGCACAGGTTAGCTTTGGTGTGTAACTTACTTCCCCTGACTAGAGTGGTGGGTTCTACCTGACTTTGGTGCATACCCTAGTCAATCAAAAAACCCATTTCTAACAATAACCAAACTTTATTTCTATTGTTTGATACCTTCTCTAACTCTAGCGTAACACTCTTCTTATTGGGGAAATATGAAAAAGCATATCATATCTGCAATAAAGAAACAATTCAGTTCATTTAGCCAGGAGGATAAAAAACAGATTACTGCATATTTATTTAAATTATAATTTGTTTCATTTGAAACAGTCCCATGGAAGTTCTCATCTTATATAACGAGAAAAATCAAAGCATGATAGTAGAATATAGCGATGGCAAGGACATGGGGAAGTGGGCACCTTATGGTAACCTGATGGCTCAGGATGGTTTAGGCTCACCCTCAAGATAGTGAATTGTAATTATGTTCTTACATTTTCTGGCTAGTTGGTCTATACAAATATTTTGCTCCCAGGTGACCTCAGTCTGTAGACACATCCTTCCAACAGAACTTTCAGTAAGCTGGAATGTGTGCAGATCTTCCTGCATTCAAGTCAGCTTTTCCTGGCCGACCCAGTCCAGCATGCAGGAAAGCGCTCCATCTCTGTTGAGGCCTCAGAGGAAAGGCTACTTAGACTTGGGCCCAGTTTGGAAGTATAGCAGCAACCCTGCAAAGATTCCACACCTGGTCCCGTTTTCACTTCTTTCTTACACTAATGTAAAGGCCTTCTCTTTTTCTTCTACTTTCCTACGATTTCTGGATCATCAAGAAAGATAATCGGTGAAGGTTCATATAAACAGATGTATAACGAATGCAACACAATTGTGTCCATTCAGGAGACTTCGACTTTGGAACAGATTATCTACAACACCCAATTCCTCTAGCTAATAACGATCCTTTTCAGATGTTTGACATCATCACCTATCTAGAAACTAAATGTTCCACCTGACTTTTTCTAGCTCTCACACCAGCGATTAGGGATTTTTCAAAATGCAAAGGGCTAATGTTTGTATCCATTCACTCATAATCCAATAAGTAATAAAAGATAACACATGGTGGCTGGTTATGTGACAAACTGTACATAACATGGTGTACACTGGCATTCTGCTTTTGTAGTTTACTGTAATACATTGAAAGTGTAATCAGGGTATGCAATGAATAGATTTGCAATCATGGTTTTCAGAGTTCTTGGTCATTATGAAATTATTAGCTGGCTGCGATAAAAAGGTCCTTCCTACCCAGCGTTTGTCAGATGAATTTTGACTTTTGACCTTGTGGGCACTGTAGGAGCTTCATTTAACTGACTGCTGACCCACTACTAAGACTTCACACCCTCAACTGCCAAGGGGGCATTAGTGGACATTGCAGTGGATGCTTCTGTTTTCGCACAAACCGCCCGCTCCCATTCACTGCTTGTTCCCTCTTGATGAGCACTGAGGCAACGCCACAGTTATGTACAACACTTTACAAAATCCAAATATAAGGGAAATAGTTAATCGCACAAGTAAAAATAGGCCAAACAGACTAAGTACAGTAGTGTGAATTCACATGTTTTATGCATACTGATTAGACGAGATACAGCAATTGTATGCAGCAATGAAGGAATCATACCCACCACCAAATAAATCTATCACAGTAGAAGAGTCCACTTTTGCAGGAGAAGCTGTGGGTACAGGAGGGGGGGCTGCAAATGTATCGTCTAGAATAAACACAAATTGGGATGAAAATTAATCTGAATATAAATATTTTGCTTTGATGATATATTATTTATAAAAATGTGTATCACAATGCTGCAACCAACACACTAAAAGTAAAGGAAGCTAAAAACAAGTCAACATTTAATAATAGTGAGATCAGTGATATCGATTCCCAAGTTGCCTTTTCAATCAATGTAGTGCAGACGAAAGTCTGGATACATGGAATTATTTGTGATGTCGGGATTAGTTAATTGCAGTGGCAGATAAGCACATAAATGCAAAATAGACTAGGGAGACTTTATGCAGTGTGTAATGTGTCTCTTAAGCTTCAAACACTGAATCGTTTTTCTGGTATGAATTAAAGCTAAAAATAAGTTTACAAGAGTACAAAGGGTCTGTGTGTTTTCAATCTGGCGCTCACACTTTTTAAATGCGGAGTTCTTCAATACTACAACCATCATAGTATTTGAAAGAAAATGACGTGACATGTAGAACCACCACTCACCGGACAGCAGATCAGCAGTGAGAGAACTCTCAGCCAAAGGAGAAGCCCCATGGGAAGCAGATGAAAAAGCATCTTTCAAAAAACAAGGGCAAATCATTGGCAAATAATGTTTCATTTCTTGCGAGATAAAGCAGCAAACACAAGCCATGCAATTGAAACATTAAACTGAGAGGGTGTGATTTGTTACCTGAATCAAGTAGATCAATGTGAGGTGCAGTGTCAGACTTGGGAGCTGTAGGTACTTCTGATACAGAGTCAAATAAATCTACAACAAGATCAATAATGTGTTTATTTTCAGAATGCTCAGCAAATATTCTGAGGTTAGAAAATGTAAATGGTGGCCATTGTCACTTCAAGTATTTCACGACAGACATGCACATGCAATTAAAGAAGAAGGTACAATAATTTGACAAGCCAGAATTAAAATCACCTAGATGGAAATTATGCAAAATAATTTACCACCAAATATATCTAGAGCAGGAGCAGTGGTAGTGGAAGTGGTGGTGGAGGCAGATGTGGTGGCGGTTGTGGTAGTAGTAGTAGTAGTAGTAGCAGTAGTGGCTGCAGCAGGAAAAGGAGGAGGAGGAGGAGAAGGAGTAGTTGCAAGAGCCGGAGAGGCTGTGCTAGTTGTAGGGGTAACTACAGGAACACTGGTCTCAGTTGGCTTCATAGCAAAAAGGTCCAGCTCAGAAGCAGTCTCTGCACTACCTTCAGATGGGGCAAAGGGGTCTTGTAGAAAGGGAAGTAAAGAATATACAGGATCAGTAAGCAGGACATCAGTGAGACCATTCACAACTATGGCCAATATATGTTGTACAAGTACACAATACAAATGTACTCCCCAAATCTAACATTCATCACACCTCCCTCGACAAGCCAGTCTCAAATTTTGAGACAATAAGAACTATGTCTCTTTTCCAATTATGCACAAATATTTTCTCATTAATTTATACACCTCACACCAATCTTGTAACTTCTCAATAACGAATTTTAAAGAGACAGACTGACTGTGAAAGAAAAACAGAATTCAAGTCCTGCCATATTAGCCACCCTTATCATTTTTTAGCTATTCAACATCAAGTAAACAAAATGAGGGCCATACAAATGGCAGACATTGTACAACTACTCACAACTGTGATTATCAATTAAAAGGTGTCTACCTAAGACTAACAAAGAGAAAAAAAAACTTCCCAACATAAAACCCACCATTTCCTGAACATGCATCAAGAGCTGCTGCAACAGGGACGGGGGTAGCTGGTGCTACTGCCCCTTCAGGTGCTGCAGGGGTTTCACCAGGAGAAGCTGCAAAGGCATCTAGAGTGCATTTTTTAAAATAACTGAAATTAAAAGATGAAAAAAGAGCGAAAATATAGAAAAGGTATCAAAACAAGTTGATCTTCCTTATACAACATGAGTTACCTTTTGACGTGTTCATTGAAGAAAATAAATTCCACTTTTCATATTCATCATTGTATATTAGTTTTACATTGAGTTAATTTGTGAAAAGGAACTACATCAATGTACAAAGGTAAGTGTTCTCATTGTATAAGGTCAGAGAAGCATGTTTATGTGGTACTACAAATAAACTGTATGGAGCTAACAACATTTTACACACCAGATGTCAATCAAATTCTAAAAGTTCAATATTAGTCAAACAAACTGTATGAACAGCAGTGATTTTGCACAATGCTGCCTTTCTTATCTCATGTGCTAAGAATGATCAATGGTTCAATGTAACTAATTTTATCTTACAAATTGATAGATAAAAAGCACACAATCTCACAGGACAGATGGAAACTAAGTTCAAATGTATTATTTTGACTAGTTTAAACTCCCTACTTAGAAACAATTTAGGTATTTGAGTTAACCTATTGCAGTGGTTGGTACACATTCAATTTTTATCAAATACGATAATGCAGCCTAAAATAAAAAATTACTTGAGTGCATTTTTGTAGTGCATATCATCGAGTTGAACTTGCACCTTTTTTAATAATCCTAATATCTTGGGATCAGTACTTGCAAGGTATTTTCCTTAATTCCTTAATAGCTGACCAGATCACCACCTTGCTACTAACTAAATACAAATCCAGAGCTGGGGTCAGGACAGAGGGAGCTACTTTAAATGTTTCCATGACACCTACTGCGTAATGCAACACTGTACATCATCATAAACTGTTGAGTCTGTTTGAATCCATAATGGGCTTCCGCAACCACATCATTCATTGGTTCACCAATAAGCAGTAAAAATTGAGAACCATACTGCCTCTAATACAGTCTCCCCCAAGACTATTTTAGCACTATTTGTTTTTAATTGCCAACTAAAACCAAACTGTACTTGATTCTTGAGACACAGTACACTAGTATGCCGATGGCAGACAATTATATGTAAAGACATAATCCATCAATGACATAATTAACTCCAGATTCTGTCTCCGGAGTATTCTGCAGCTGATTTCAAATATTTCCCTGTTGCGCTAAATACCCCTCCTCTTCATAAAAATCATCCTGCTCACTACTAAGCATGAGACAAATTTGATATAGCACTCTTGAACAACTTTAAAATTTGATGAGTTCCATACAAAAATAAGGTATGATTTAATTGCCACTAACTTACATGCAACTGTGATGTCATACAGACATAGGGCTGCATGTGTGATGTTATACGTAAATAATAAAGAGCAAAAAGTACAAGTCTATTGATTCAGCTTAGGACAGTTGCCCTGAAAAAAGAAATTGAACTTCAGCACCACACAAATTAAACACACAAACTTCCCCAAGGTAAAGGCACTGCAATTCCTCTACGGTAAATTTCCACTGAAGTTCTGCAGAAGAGTAAATGACAAGGGCACTGGTCTTATTTGGAAAAATGTTTACAAAATTCAAAGCAACATTTGGATAATAGATCACCTGAGGGACAGCTGTTCACAAAAGTGTACAAATCTTTCCAGGAGGGGCCCAGCCATGTAGTGTGAAGTAATTGCCAGCTCAGGTCAAAGAAGCGGTTTGTGAACAAGTGCTGTATCTTACATCTTCTTGAGAATCAATACCACATCTCAGTGCAATAAACATGTTTTTAACTAAAACCAACTGGATGGGGCAAAACTATAAACGAATAATACCCACGCTCATTTGTGTTCAAAGCAATTGTGCTTAAAAAAATAAAATTGTCTGTTCGTAAAAGGCGTTTATGAGTAAAGGTTCATTGACATTTACTGCAGCTATGGACATTTTGACAAAAAGTGGCTAAAGCTGACAGACCAGTTAGCTCCATGTCTCTGGAACACAATTTTCTCATTACTGGACTTTTTTTGTTATCATGTGTTTTATTCCAATCAGTTTAAACCTCAAGTAAAACAATACTACAATAACATGAACGCACTCAAGTATTAACTGAAGCACAAAATCACAAACAATATGTATTTGTTGCAGCTACATCTATGTATATTTTAAGGTTGAACTGCTTGGGCAGTGGATACCTCTTTAGATAGTATCTACCCAGTCCCACATACCCATTTACAGACAGGAGATGAACTGTGTGTCTGGATCACGTTTTGGCTGCTACGCTAACACTCCTAAATCAGTAAACCATGCTTAACCCAGCAAAGATGCCAAAACAACAATGTAGGAGTGAGTCTGTCGGCCACACTAGCTTGAGGCTTGTATCAATCAATATCAACAGAGCATTAGTGGCAAGTCTCTAGAAAAGATTACTGGGTCAGCTGCAAAATCAGTGTAGCCAACACAAAGTTTAGAAAGGTAAGTTCAAATGGGAAATGGGAGTATCCCGAAATGAAGTTGGAGGATCCAGAATTATATCAATAGCCAAAACCCAGGAATAATAAACTAAAGACAAGTGCAGTATATATTAATTTCCATTTGTACAACAGATAGAATGCTGTAAATAGCATAAATTTCCAAAAGGAGGGAACACGACATATGCCTAAGGAAGACATTCTGGACTATATCCAATGTAAAAACAGAAAATGCATAAGTAGGTAGGAGAGAAGAATGTAGGCATTTCAACAGTAAACTCCTTTGGAATCGCCTTATTCCAGGAACAGGATAAAAGCTTGGCTATCATTCACTGATGATCTATTGCCAGGAAACTTTAATTTAAGAGATCGGAGACAAATTCCACAAAGAATTGCTTGTTTCATAAGTATCGGCCTACACCAGTCAAAGTAATATCTGCAAATCAAATCTAACTTGGATCACATTTTAAATATTAGGAAACAATGAGACAAATTACTCAGAAGTGTTTGTCGCTGAATTTTAACAATGGATTTCAAAGTGATTGTTTAAAAATAACACACAACGGGGAATACACCCTTTAGCTATCTAAACTTATTTTTATTTTGGTTTAAAAGGATTATACAACAAACCAAAAATCAAAAATAAGAGTATGTGGGGAGAGCAGGTGTTGAAGGGTCTGTTGGTCCTGGTCCTTTCCGCAGGGTCACCACCAAACGTTTTGACTTCACGCCTTCTGTTTTCTCAACCCATTTTTTTCGTCTTTTAGGGCTCTCTGCTTTTTATCACTGGTAACCAGTGCTGAAGTGCCTGTGTGCTCTCTCCTTTAAACATGGTAAAATTGGCTTACATCCAATTGGCACATTTAATGTACATACACGCCACTCATAAAGTGGGAGTGTAGGTACCCAGGCCCTATAAATTAAATACTACTAGTGGACCTACAGAACTTACTGTGCCACCTACTTAAGTAGCCCTTTAAAACATGTCTAAGGCCGGTGTGCAGTTTCAAACTGCCATTTCAACTTGGCCAAATCAACATTTTTCCAACATAAAAGACAATTCTGAATACACAAATGTCACCGACTAGGGTCGGCCCTAAATAGCCCATAGGGTAGGGTGCATTGTATTTAAAAAGTTGGACATGTATTTTCAAGTTTTACATGTCCTGTTAGTGAAAAACTTACAAATTCGTTTTTTCACTACTGTGAGGCCTACCTCTCCCATACGATCACACTGGGTTGCCTTATTACATTTAATAGCTTTTGCTTGGGGCAGGCAGGAATGTCATGTTTACTATCTGGAGAATTGTGATTTAAATCCCTCTTTAAGGATAAAGTAGGATTTTAAGTCATGATTCTGAAAATTCAACTTTTCAAAAAGCCAGCATTTTCTTGCTCTAACCATTTGTTGCCTGCAGCCTGCTTCCTGGGTTGCATACCTAGGTGTAATTGGCAGTAAACCTTTGCACATTCCTCCCAGACAGTAGAGACAATAGAGGGCTTGGGCGTTGCCAGGATAGGCCATCCATGGCAGGGTGGGGTGCAAAGCTATGCACAGACCAACTTGCACTTTAAATACACTGCCTCAGCTATCAGACAAAAAAATTCTCACTAGCTTATTTCAACTGCTGACAGACTAGGACCAGGAAATTCTTAACACCTTTACGGGAAGGAAAACTCCAGAAGCTTCTCCCATTTCAAAATTAGCAAAAGGTATGAAAATTGGACACTCAGGACCACTCTTCAGTACACTCATGGCTGTATGGACACTACAGAAGAAGGCCTGCCCAGCTTCCCTAGGCCTCCACTGTGTGCTTGAGGTCTGCCCTTCTTACTGAAAAGGAAGACTGGACCTGCTCCCTTCATCCCAGGCTGTTTGAATGACTCCAGGTGCATGTTAGCTGGCCTCTTATTATGAGATACAGGGACACTGTAAGAGGCTGGCCCTCTATGCACTGTGTAAAACTAGGCACACTGTCAAGACAATAGTCAAGACAATCACACATTGGTTTCCGAGGTTAAAAATTAGACTACCTAATGCTCCAATTTTTAAGGTAGCAGGTCGAGCAGTTAGGCTAATCCAGATGTGCTAAGCATTTGTTGTACTCACAAAATCAATCATGCAGCACACACACTCAATGAATAACTTGAGACGAGACTTTATAAAAATGCTTCAGACTTTTATATAATGTTTAAGACCAAAATGGTTAAGATAAGTTTAGTACTTTTTGAGTTATGATTTTTCAAAGTTTAATAAAGTTAATTTTTTTTTTTGCATAATGACGCACCATAGGAATCAATAGGCAGTCATTTTTAAAAATGCATTCAAACATCGTACAGCTGAGTTACCAGTCACTTCTTTTGCAGGATGGTCGATGCAGTCGGTGGGCATCTAGTCCCAGCTGCAGGGCCTCGGTCGCATCCCGGTTCCGGCGGGAGCAGAGCTGGAAAGTCTCTTGGCATAGGCAAAGGGCCACTTGGAGGGGCCACCTGGAAAATTAGATGATTTGCAAACTTAAAGGTGGTGCCACTTGGAGGGGCCACCTGGAAAATTAGATGATTTGCAAACTTAAAGGTGGTGCCCTGGGGTCCCCTTGGGCTTTCAAGGTCGCAAGGGGTCGGGGACCCGTGGAGCACAGCTGGTTCCTCATTGCAGGACACAAGGCGGCCGGATGCAGGGCAAGTTGGAGATCTAGGAGCTATGCACAGTGGAGTCCTTTGGAGCTGGAGGTGAGTTTCTGAGGGCTACTTACAGGACAACGGGGTCACTCAGGCAGAATGTCTGGGGTGTTCTGGAATTCCCTCAACTGGGGCGTCCTCCTGATATCTTTTTTTTTTTTTTTAGCTCAGAGGGAGCTGGTCTTCTGGTTGTCCGACGTCAGCGGACCAGTACCCAGGGTATTGGCGTAACTCTGCCACTGGAGGACGCAGTGCCACCAAACTTGGCACACGTGTAGGTTGCGTCAGGGAGGTCTGTGTGTCACCTGGTCCGGCTGCAATTTCCGGTTGCAGAGACATCGGCCGGTCAGTGAAGTGACCCTTACAGGCTTTTTGGTTCTTGGTTGGTTGGTGAGCGGTGCCTCCACTCAGAAGGGAGATCTGGGATGATTCTTGAAGCCTGGTGGTCCCATGGGTTTCCGAGGGTCACTCCTGTGTCCAGGTCCTCTGCAGCATTGATTTTCTGGTTCTGGGTGCAGCAGGTAAGGTTTGGCACCTTTTCTTCTGCAGTAGGTCCACAGTTCTCTTGCTTTGGATCTTCTTTGGTGCTGATCTTCTTTATCCTTTTAAATCTGATTTCTTGGTCTAGGGATGCCCAATAAATACTGAATTTAGTGGGCATATTAGGGGGAACCTGGCAATGTCCAATGGGACACTTATCTATGGGTGGCTCTACCTAATTTAGTGACCACTTCCTGTGGGAAGGGTCACTTCCCTAAACCTGATTGGCTATTTTCCTCTATTTCAAGATGGAGGAAACTTAATTTGAGGGTCCACTTCGCAGGCAACATCTTAGGGGTAGTGCATGCTAGGTGAGGCTGCCACTCCTACCCTTTGTGTGGTTTTCCACCTTTGCTACCTCCAATAGTGGGGGTTTGCAAAGGTGGAGCCATTCTGCTGCTAGCAGCAGGCCTAGGGATCATGTTTCAAGGGCGGTAGCCCTTTGAAGCTCACTGCCAGGGCTGTGCACATTCCTGTGGGAGGGGGTGTTAGCTCATCCAGCCAGGAAGGGCATTGACTTACAAACCAGAGAGACAGGGCTCTCCCCCAGGTTTGTATAGTGACTGTCAGGAAGTGGTAGGTTGGATGAAACCAGTCAGCAACCATGCCAAGATAGTTAGCATTTGAAGGGGGCACCTCTAAGGTGACCCCTGGGTACATTTTATCATAAATCCAATACTGGTACCAGTTTAGATTTATCATTCTGAGATGCTTGATACCAACAACTCAGGGTTCAGAGTAGCCATTATGTAGCTGGGAAACTCATTTTGACCGGTGTTCAGCACATACACTAAAATGGCTACACTGTTCACTCACTATGCCCCAGGTTTGGCATGGATACGTGGGGGCATATTGCTCATGAAGCTATGCACTCACATATAATATGGAGTACCCTACCTTAGGGCTGTAAGGCCTGCTGGAGGAGTGTCTTACCCATAGTAAATGTAGTGTATGGGGGACAGGGCACACAGGTAGTGTGCAAGTCGACTTTTGTGTGTTAGGTTTGCACCAGAACACTCAGCCTGCTATGGCAGGGCTGGGTGCATCTGGATGCATGGCCCTAGAGTGTGGCACAATCAGTGCTGCTGCCCTCAGGGGCTTACCCATAGTGCCCCATGCCCTGGGTACTTACGTAACTTTCACTAGGGACTTGTAGTGATAGCTAAAGGTGTATCCAATTACTTTTACATTGTTTTAGGGAAATAACACTGGCGCTGGGAACCTGGTTAGCAGGATCCCAGTACACTCCAGTCCTAGTTGCATTTAGAAACAAGGCACAAAGTGTGTGTGTGGGGGGGGGGGAAATACTACAACAAGGTGCCAGTTTCTCACAGACACAACAAGTTCCAGAGGTCTCCCTACATCTTTCCAGTTGGCCTGATGCTGTGGATCTGCAACTGGATCTGCCTGAGCTCTGCTTCCCTCTGCTGGAGTACATTCCTTGACCCCCAAAGAAGTGCATTCCAGGTCCTGGACCTTTGGTGCTGTATAAGTTGAGCTTCTCTGAGAAGAAAAGGAGAAATTCTTAAGTTTGGGCTCTTCACAACAGCGAATAGGCCAATTCACACAAAAATTATGCCGCCTGGCAATGCGATGCTCTGATGAGTCTGACTTTCCACATTACAGCAACCACCAGTGACGACCGGCAACATGAGATCTGCACTTAGAACTACAGCATTGACAGCACACAGTGACCACCAACACCAAGCTCAAACATTGACCATCCGCGATGAATTGTCTTGCTACAGCGATGGCCTTATGCTACACTTGTCCAGCTCTTCATGCTGCAGTGATGACTATTCACAACACTATCCCTGCTCCTTACAGCCTCCTCCGTGTATCTAATTCTTTGCTCTGGATTGTGGAAGATAACCTTTTTGGCAGGACTAACCGGTTTCTTGTATCCGGCCCACACTTCATCATGGTCGGCCTGAACTTGTGACTTTCAACCGGTCTCACATAACAAGATAAGTTGAAGTGGTGCTTTGAGGTGCTATACTTATCTTAAATCTTTGAAAATGCGCATCTCCAGTTCTGATTGGATTTTATTTCTTTCGATGTCAATTTAGTCAATTTTACTCTATTTTTCTTAATTTGTGTGGGAGGTTTGCGTTGTGTTTTCACTTTGTTACTTTTTTTTAAATTCTTTTTTTTTTTTTTTTTAGTTACAAACTATAACCAACAATAACATACAATGCAGTGCAGGTTATAGCAAGACATAACATTATCATTATATCACAGTAGCAAAGGGTATTATTCAACAAAGTCCAAGCAATGAGACAGTTAAAACCACTGAACTAATATTGCCCTCCACCCTGCCATCCCAGCCCAAATCATCATGAGACTAGACATCACATAGCTTGTAGAAAACAGAAACATGTTGAAACAATAGTTGGTCGTCACCTGCTCAGAAGGTTCAATCTGTATCCTCACCCCCTCATCCTCCGTACTACCTACAGAGCTTAAGTCCTTCACACCAGTAAACCGTTCCAGTAAGGTTTCCCAAGCCGCTACATCAGTGAGTGCCCTCTCATCCCCCCGGTGTCAGGGGCATATGCTGTTCCTCGGCTGCACCCCATTACATTAAATCCCGTATCCAACTGGAGACCAATGGATTCTGGGTGCTCATCCAACCAATTGCTATCCTGCGCCTAGCCAACACCAGCGCTAACTGTGCCAGTTTATATGGAATGCTCCTGCCACGTTGTTTCTGCACCACTCCCAAGAAACAGGTCATCAGCATTTCCTCCAACCCCAGTCCCATAACCTCCTCAACTTTCACTGCCACTTCCTGCCAGAAGTCATATACTGTCCTGCAAGTCCAGGCCAGATGCAGGAAGGAAGCACCAAATGTACCACAACTAGGGCATCCCGCTCTGTGGCTCGGGTCAATCTTGTTTAGTCGGCTGGGTGTGAGATACGTTCTGTGTACAGAGTTAAAATGTAACAACTTAAACCTAATATTACAAGACACCATACGTACCAGAGACAAAGCCAAATCCAAATCTGCATCCTCTATGTGTTCCCCCAGGTCATACTCCCACGCCCCACACTTATCACACCTGGTTGATCCTCACAAGGGCATTATAAAACCGGGTAATCAAGTGTGTTTGCACCCCCCATTTAATCAAGCTGTTCAACACCACAGAGGTCTTAGGGGCTACCGGAAAACCACTCCATATCTCATGTGCCACACTTTCCATTTTTGCGTACTGCAAGAATTGACCAGGGCCCAGGCCAAAAAAATCCTTAGCTTCAGTGAAAGAGATAAACTCTCCATTGGGGTAAAGATCCCCAGCCACCTCACATCCTCCCAGTCTCCAAGCCTCCACAAACATCAACTTTTCCATGTCCCGAAAGGGTGCCAAATCCCACATTTTCATCTCTCTGTCAAAGGGGGATCATTGGAGCACATGTTTAACTGCCTGCTCCCAGATTCCAGCAGTGGTCTTGACCAAGTAGGGAGCAGAGGGGTCAGATCTGTCCCCGAAATCAATATATGCACAAAGGTCCACCCATCCAACATTCCTGTAAACAACTTTTTCTCACAGAGATCAGTATCCGTCATCCACTTGGCAGCATATTGCAAGTGTGCTGTGTAATAATAGTGTCTGATATTAGGAATCGCCAGCCCTCCCCCCTCAAGATCCCTCTGCAACACCGGTAGAGGCACCCTACTTCGCCACCCAACCCACATCAAAGAGATCAGCAGACTATCCAGGCAATGGAAGAGCCGGGCAGCCAACGGATATAGGCGGTCATTCTGACCCTGGCGGTCAAAGACCGCCAGGGCGGAGGACCGCGGGAGCACCGCCGACAGGCCGGCGGTGCTCCAATGGGGATTCCGACCGCGGCGGTAAAGCCGCGGTCGGACCGGCACCACTGGCGGGCTCCCGCCAGTGTACCGCCGCCCCATTGAATCCTCCAAGGCGGCGCAGCTTGCTGCGCCGCCGAGGGGATTCCGACCCCCCCTACCGCCATCCAGATCCCGGCGGTCCGACCGCCGGGATCCGGATGGTGGTAGGGGGGGTCGCGGGGCCCCTGGGGGCCCCTGCAGTGCCCATGCCACTGGCATGGGCATTGCAGGGGCCCCCGTAAGAGGGCCCCTAAATGTATTTCACTCGAAATGTATTTCCGAGCCGGCTTCATCGTGGAAGCCTCTTTACCGCTGGGCTGGCGGGTGGTCTGAAGGCGATCGCCCGCCAGCCCAGCGGGAAAGTCAGAATTACCGCCGCGGTCTTTCGACCGCGGAACGGTAACCTGACGGCGGGACTTTGGCGGGCGGCCTCCGCCGCCCGCCAAGGTCAGAATGAGGGCCATAGTGTTCTGGACCAGGTATAGACACCGCGGCAAGAACACTATCTTTGCCACAGCGGCCCTGCCCATTATGGAAAGAGGTAATCTGTTCCAGAATAATATCGAACTTTCCAGGTCGGCAACTACTCACTCGACATTATGCTTATAATGCGCAGCCATAGATTGAGTAAAACATATGCCCAGATACCTGAAACTCAACTTCCCATCTGAGTCCTGCCCTAGGTAAATCAGCATGCGGAACGCCACGGGGAACAGGAGTGATTTTTTCCTATTTACTTTGAGACCAGAGACGACCCCAAAAACATCCAACCTCTGCAGCAGCATAGGCACCGAGACATGAGGTTCTCGAAGATAAACCAGTGCATCATCTGCGTACAGAGAAACCACGTTTGGTCTGCTCCACTTGGATACCCCTCAGTCCTAGCTCCTCTCGAAGCCAGATCACTAGTGGCTCCACCACCAGAGCAAAAAGGAGAGGCAAAAGTAGGCATCCCTGTCTCGTGACCCTACCGATCTCCCAGGAGTCCGATAGCTCTCCCACCACCCGTACTTGTGCGGGGGGGTGTACAGTAACCGCACCCAAGCGCAGAAACCGGGGCCAAACCCCATGCCCTGCAAAACATCTAAGAGATAGCCCCAGTCGACTGTATCAAAGGCTTTCTCTAGATCCAAGGACACTAGCACCAATTCAGTTTCCTCACCTTCAGTCTTGTGCAGAACATGTGTCAAAAGGCGCAAGTTATAGGACATGCTACGACCAGGATAAACCCACAATAATCCTCGTGCACCAAACCCTGAATCACCTCGCGGAGCCGAGGGGCCAAAATCTTACAAAGTATCTTAACATCGCTATAGAACATGGTAAGCGGGCGATACGAGGAGGGGTCACCAGGATCCCCTCCCGGCTTGAGTATCAAGCACACAATGCCTTGACGCATAGTTTCTAGCAACATGCCACGCACTCGGGCTTCCTCAAACACCTCTAGGAGCTTCTCCCTCAGAGACAAGGAAAACGTTTGATACAACTCAACAGGAAAACCATCACCACCCGGGGACTTAGACTTGGTCATTGCAGCAAGTGCCTCACTCACCTCCTCCACAGTAATCGCAGTCTCCAGACCATCCCTACTCTCTAATTCCAAGCACGGAAGCCACATCTGCTTCAGAAATCCTCCCATACCATCCTCTGGGGGTGCAGCATTAGCCCTCGACACCCCTTGCAAATGCTCAACCAAAACCTGTAAAATGTCAGTGCGCTTCTTGAGCATTCGCCTCTAGTATTCCTAATGTGCAAAATGGGAGGAGCCACCACATCCTGATTCAGAATCCATGGCAAAAGTTTGCCAGATTTATCCCCCTCCCGGTGCAGTCACTGCCTGTATCCTATAAGAGAGACCCAACTCAGGGTATCCCAACAATTTTTAACCTCTTGTATAACCTAAGTTCCTCCCTTTCAGCCATTCTCATGTCCGGTAACCGCTGCTGCAAGTTCCCTAATTTCTCCTCCAGATCTGTAAGTTCCTGCTCCATTTGTCTGCGTACGCCGCACCTATACACCCCCCCCCCATACTACTGCCTTCATAGCCTCCCACTCCAGGCCCCTAGACAGTGTTGTGTTCCAATTCAAATCCATGTACCCTTTGATGGCCTCAGCCACCCTTTCCAGACACCCCACATCAGTGAGGAAGTCCGCAGGCAAACACCAACTACGCGCTAAACAGGAGGTAGCTGCCTCCCACTGTAATTGCATCAGCACTGGTACATGATCAGATAAGAACCTACCTATTTGTGTAACATCCAGCACCTGCGAGCTATTAAAACCGCCCAGCAGAAACCTATCCAATCGGGTATGTGTTCTGGAATGACAAGTGTATTCCCTGCTCTCGGGGTGCAGCTCCCTCCAAATGTCCCAAAACCCTAAATGAGTCATCACTTTCGCAAGAGATTTCACCATCAAAGGCTTAGTCCCCAGCTTCGGTGGGAGGCAATCCAGTTCCCCGTTCAATATACAGTTGTAGTCCCCCGCCCAAACAATAGGCCTATCCACACTATCCCCCAAGATCTCTGGCATTTTGGTATAAAAGGAGTGATCATCAGTATTAGGCGCATAAGTGTTGAGGATAATGATAGGTGATCCATCCAACATACCTTCAACCAGACCATATCTACCCTCGACACCAACTTCACTGTCTATGTGGGTGAATGGAACCCCTAGACACACCCCACGCATAAGAGGAGAAGGAGGATGAGAACATTTGATCCGCCATTTCTTGGACAGTTTTTGTGCTTCCTCCTCAGTCATGTGTGTTTCCTGAAGACAAGCAATATGAACCTTATGCCTTTTTAAGAAGGAGTGTACCCTATAGCACTTGGTGCATCTCTTCAACCCCCTGACATTCCACGTCAACATATTAATCAGATGACCCATATTGGTACAGAACTTCCATCCCTCCCATTTGAGCGCCACCCCTCGTACCCCAACCCACCATGGGAAGACAAGGAAGGTACACATTTCACATCGCTCCATTATACCTGCACTGTTGGAACAACTTCAAATATTGACAAACTGTGCCAACCCCCTCAAAACCCCAACCCCCACCCCGGATATACAATAAAACAACCATAACAAACCATACTGTAAATCCATGCTACAGATGCTGCCAGGACTACAGCCTAAACACCAACTATCCAGGTCTAAAGACACACCACAGCTGTGGAGTGACCACCTCCTACCCTGGCATCAATCTGCAAATTGCCTGAATACCACCCCAACGTAGCCCACTATTGTCATAAGCCCCAACCCCCCGATGTCCAATATATTCCGACTCTTAGGTGAGGCCCCCTCAGGACCTTATTCATATTCTAGTCCCATGTCTCCTCCAGAGAGGCACTCTCACGTTAACACAGAAGCCCGGCAAGCAAGGGTGCAACAGCCATCCTGGATCATTAAGGACATAGTCAGACCTGTGTGCAGACCCTCAGCTCCCCTCTCCAGCTCCACATTCAAACCCCCAGCCAAACCAGCAGACACCACTGCCATTGTCCCATCCTGTTGTATCTCAAATCTACAAGTAGAGTCTGCAGACGACCCGCAAGCCCCAGTGTCCTCCAGCTGACCATCATCACGTGAGCTCCATTACGGACCTTCCGCTCCAGAGGCCCAAGGAGAGACCCCTCCAGTCCTTTCCGGTATTCCCAGGGTCACCTTATCCCACATTTCCAGCCATCTCCATACCTCCTCCGGGCGTTCGAAGAAATGAGACCTCCCACCTGAAAGCACCTTTAACCGCGCGGGATACAGGAGCATATATCTGATGTTCATGGCACAAAGCTTCGCCTTGACCTCCATCAATCCCTTTTGAGAACATGCACCTTGAGAGCCCGGTCAGCTGCAGTACATCTCTGATCCACTTCCCCACAAAGGTTTCTGCTGGGGACCCCTCCTCATGCTCTGGGAAAACCAGCAGTCTGACATTATTCCGCCAGGACCCCTCCTCTGGGTACTCCAGGACCCCAGAATTGGCTTACGCCATTTGTTTCCAAAGGACTCCCACCTCTGTTTGCAGCTCCACAATAGAGCCCTTTGCCACTTTGACCTTATCAGACACCTACCTAAGGTCCACCCGGAATAGGTTAACTTCCACTGCCACGGTTTCAATCTTACCCTCCAGAGCCACCCTAGAGCCCCGGATGGCCGCAAGAAGCTCCGCATGTGAAGACTCCTTAAGATTCGCCAGTACGCTAAAGTCATCTCCGCTCCCCTCCCATCTGGCCAGATGTTGCGGCAAGGGCACCGGGGTCGTATATATTGCTCCATGGTGTTACCCTGTGATGCATCTGTCCACCTATGCCGCACCATCTCACTCCATACCCGGATCTGAGATATGACCCAGTCTCAGCTGCTGCAGGGAAACAGCAAGAGTGTCTGGAGCACAAGGTACTGCAAGGACAGGATCCACTGCTCCTCCCTCTGTAGGGCACCACTGTACACTGCTATTCCACAGTGTGTTCAAGGCAGTGGTAGTAGATACCACCAATAAGAGAGGACCCCTCTCGATGAGTTCAGAGCTAAGAGCCAAAGGGTTCAGAAAGTTAGAAAATCTGGGAACAAGGGCTGACGCGTGCACACTTGCTCCAGTGTGCGCTGACCAACAGCTTCAGCCAGTCAGGCCCCTGCACGGCTCTCCAGAGCCCAGCCGATCCCACCAACGCCCTCTCAGGACACCTCCGCCCGTTTCAAGGCCCCGGAGACCTCCACTGTAAAGCAGGGGCCGCACGGCCAGCAGGCCTACCGAATCAGCAGTGCGGCCCACACAAACTGATCACTGTCACCACACTAGCCCATGGGGCCCAGCAGCCACCTCACCTCACCTCACCTGCAGCTCAGGAGTGGCCCACAGACACGGCCTCAGCACACGTCAGGCCTCAGTAGCCCAGAGCCCAGCCGATCCTACCAGCGCCCTCTCAGGAAGCCGCCGTCCACTTCATGGCCCGAAGTCCTCCTTTGCAGAAAGGCGGCCGCGCGACCAGCAGGCCCACCAAGTCGGCAGCACAGCCAAGTCACCAGCTCACTGCCTCCACGCGAGCCCTCGGGGCCCAGCAGCCACCTCGTGCACAGCTCAGGAGAGACCCACAGACACGGCCTCAGCGCCTGCGACCTCCCAAAAAAGGGGGACTGTGATGCACCGGACATCTCAGTGCACCGTCCCAATGCAGGGGGACGGCACCATTTGCCTCAGGCACCCCAGGATAATTGCAGGATTCCACCGGAAAGCGGTAGCTCACTAGGAGTGTGTCCCACCGGCCATGTTGCTTGTCCACAACCCCCCCTACTTTGTTACTGTTTGAGGTGCTGCATACATACTTTACTAATTGCCTTTGAGTTAAGCCTGACTGCTTTTGTGCCAAGCTTCCAGAGGGTTAAGCACAGGTTAATTTAGTGACTTTTGTGGTTCACCCCGACAAGAATTGTGGCAGTTGCTTAAGAAGACAATTCACCCCCCTCAAGAACAATACCATTTCTCTCAGGATCTATTGATTTTAAAAGCTGGCACCATTAAAAGAATATACATTCTCTAGAAAGTAGAGTGTTTGAGACTGCAAGAAAATATTTTCCATTTTGTTGTTGATGGAACAAATTGCTCAATTTAAAATGCTGCAGAGCAGTGAGATCTAGGTGATGTTACGTGATGAAATTACAGCATTCCTTTACAGTTAGTCGTTACACATTTTCCAATTTGTCCTCTTCCAGAAATGTGCTGAGAACCTGAGTAAATTTGCCTTTTTCAGTTTTCAAATTAGTTGAGACTACTACACTCTTGTGAGAAATTGGGTTGTTGGTGATTGGGGTGTGAGCACTGGTCAAGCAGCAATCACAATCCTTGTCAGGGTGAGGCACAAGCCAATCCTAAATTAGATTGTGCTCAACCCTCTATTAGCTTGGCACCGAGCAGTCAAGCTTAACTTACAGGCAATGTGTAAAGTATTTGTGCAACACTTCAAACAGTAATAAAGTGAAAACACCACACAAAAGGGTCCTACACCTAGTACGAAAAATAGAACATCCTTTAATAAATAAAACAAGACCAAACCTACAAAAGCTTAAAAGGGAGACATAACATTTTAAAGATTTTAGTAAAAATAGTGTTAAAAAGCTAAAAGCTCCAACTGTGGATAGCAGGTTGCACCAGACCGGGACAAAGTCACAAGTTCAGGTTGACTGTGATGGAGCATGGACAGCCTGAGGGATCCAGTAAGGCCTGCCGAACAGAGTACCTTAAATGCTGGTTTGCAGAGCATTGTGAGGATCCAAGTTGCAGTTGTGTCACGCAGCAGACGTGATGTGTCAGTTCTGAGATGAAGCGGGGCTGCGATGCAAAGTCCTGCGCCATCATTGAGGATTCCATTAATAGGGCTTGTGATGTGAAGTCTGGCATTGAGGATGCAACATGTAGTCAGGGTGATTCGCTGGTTCTGAGGAGCTGCAAGGCTGAGATGCAGATCTTTGTGACAAGTCCAATCCACACAGCAGCAGCAATGCATCCGTTCTGCTTAGGTTTTCACCATGCAACAGAGGAGATGTGTCAGTTCTGCTGGATCCACAGGCTGGCAGAGAAACCTAAGCCCGCTTCCGAGGGGCCAGGACTGTGGTGGGGTGGCACCACTTGTCAGGGTAGACTCACAAATGGCAAAGTCCAGGTCCAAG
Organism: Pleurodeles waltl; assembly: GCF_031143425.1. Classification (NCBI taxonomy): domain Eukaryota; kingdom Metazoa; phylum Chordata; class Amphibia; order Caudata; family Salamandridae; genus Pleurodeles; species Pleurodeles waltl. Next base: position 1,740,682,459 of record NC_090440.1, on the reverse strand, counting down.
GTTGTTGGAACCTGTTGTGTATCTGAGCCTTCAGATCAGGAGACCAGCCAACTAGCCCTTGGAGTCACTCTGCGTATAAGAGAAGCAGGTCCAGTCCTTCTCACCCAGGCAAGACAGCAGCAGATAAGCATGTCAGCACAGCTGTATAGCAGTTCTCCAGAGCAGCAGTCCAGCAGAGTGGCAGTTAATTCAGCAGCACAGCAGTTTCTTCCTGGCAGAGTATCCAAGTCCAAAGGTATACTGAAGTGGTGGTGTCTGAGGTCCTGTACATACATACCCATCTGTGCCTCTGAAACGGCGAGAAGCTTCTAGAGGTAGACCTTTGAAGTGCACAGATACCCTGCCTTCCCCCTAACCTGGCCCTTTGTGTGGAGACAAAACACAGTCTTTCAAGTGCAAGTGGGGCTGGTCAAGCTCCTCCCTCCCATCCTCCCAGTGATGGCCCATCCAGGTACACCTATGGTTCCCATTGTGTGTGGATGTCTAGGAGGAATATACAAAGTCCAACTTTCTCCCAGGCTCAGTCATGTAACCCTGCAAGCTGCAACCACCAAATGGCTTAGACAGGAAATGAAGCATTTTCAAAATTGCAATTTAAAATCTGACTTCACCATACATTAGGGTTTTCATTACAATTCCTGAGACACCAGACATGAACTGCTTACCTAGCCCCATTTGGGAATTGCACGTATAAAAAATAATAAGGTAACTCCAATGTTATCCTATTGGAGAGGTAGGCCTTGCAGTAGTGAGAAACACATTTAAAAATTTTCAATACCAAGACATGTAACACTTAAAAGTACATGTCCTACTTTTTAAATATATAACACTGCCTTCTGGGCTGTCCGGGCCTTCCCTAATAGTTACATATGTATTAAAAAGGAAGGTTTGGGACTGGCAAAAGGCTTACTTGCCAGGTTGAATTGGCATTTTAAAAACGTGCAAACACACAGGCTGCAATTAAAGGCCTGAGACAGGTTGTAAGTGCTACTTAAGTGTGCAGCACAATCTGTGCTACAGGCCCACTACCAGCATTTAATTTACAAGTCCTGGCCACAGGTAGTGTCAGTTTACTAGGGTCTTACAAGTACACAAGATATGACAATTGGGTATAACCCAATTCTACCATGTTTTAGGGAGAAAGCACAAGCACTTTAACACTTGTTAGCAGTAGTAAAGAGTGCAGAGTTCTAAAAGCCAACAAAAACAGATTCAGAAACTAGGAGGGTGAACACAAACGTTTGGGGATGGCCCTGCACAAAGGGCCATCTTCGACAATCCTTGAAAATATATGCCTTCCAAATTCAAACAAAATACTCATTTTAATAAAAGGAATTCACCAACAGAAAAATTGAATGCTTTTTAAAAGGAATACTGCAATAGCCACTGAAGTCCCGAGCTAAGAATCATACTTCTTTTTGTTCAGTAACGTAAAACGTATGCTTTGACCTTCTAAAAGCATTTTACAAGACAGACTTTCAAAAGGTTTACGCAGAAAAGTGAAAACATCATAAGTATTTGTCTTTCCACAGTTCAACGTAATACTGCATTGCCATAAAGATATTCCTGTTTCAAACATTTCATAAACGGGATGGATATATCTATTTTGTGGAGTTTTCGGTGTAAATTTCTATTGGTGCATTCTCATGCAAACTCGGACAGTCCACTCTAATTCAATAACTTCATGTACACTACTCAAAACCTTATTAAGGGTACTCAAGTACTCAAAGAGGCCAAACGTCTGACTATGGTGGCAGGAATAAAAACAGAATGCAGCTGGAATGCCTTTGCCTGGAAACTTGCTACATTTCTTAACACAGTGGCACAGAATTGTGTGCAGAAAATCTGTCCCCTGTTCTTAAGCTCCTGAACTTTGCTACAATGTTTGTGCAATTTTGCCATCTTAGCACTATATCCTGTGGAAATAGTTGTAGTGTTCAAAACAGAATCTGTAGTTTTGAAATCCAGTAAAACCTTTACATAAGGACTTGGAAACTTCAAATACTCCTTGTCCACTGTGGTGATATCGAGGGGGATTTTTTTTCAGGTGGACTAAACAAGGACCATGAAACACAAAAGCACTGTTAGTGAAGCTATGCAGATTTTTCAATGCCATGTCCTGCAAAAAATAGAAAATCACAGAAGTGTAGCTGGGGTTAGGGCCCTCCTCACAAAAATAACCGTGAAAGCTAGGTCTGACCACGCAAGAAAACAAGCGCGACAGTTGTTCCACCACTAGAAAACAAGCATTTGCAATGCACTAGGGTCTCGCATTTGTCGGAGTTACAGCTGTTCACAGTTGTAAACTCCCAACTGGATTTTTCTTGCATTAAAAGAAAAAAACTGCACGATTGCGCAGCTACAGTTTACACATAATAATACCTATCGGCAAAAGTGCAATTATGAACATAACCGGCAAAAGTGCAATTAACTATGTAACAAGGTCGATAGTATGCGAAGCGCCCGACTTCTGCCCAGTGAGATCGTGCTGCGAACATAGAGAAAAAGTAGTCCACAAACTCAGCGAGCCTCGCATGTTTTCTGTACTTGGTCGCTGCGCTCGAGGAGGGCTAACCACCGGAAAAGCCATGACATATGTGTGCCTTCCACTAATCAAAAGAAGCGGATTCTAACAGGCAAGCCAACTTGCCAGTGAAAGACACTGACGTGACGTCGACGGGGCTCCGAGCCCTTTTCTAATACCTAAAGCATCTCGCTAGCGATACGCATGCACGAGCGCATGCGACGCAGGCTCAACCCTAAAAAGCAGGGAAAAGGGAGAAGGCCAGCGTGGTAGCCCGGCAATGAAGCGAATCACAGCTTTGTTTTTTAGTTCAGGCCTACCTTCACCCTAACAATGCACACACACACACAAAATAACACGAAGTCACATTGTTTGGCAACAGCAGATCAAAAAGGGGTGTGCTGGTGCTGGTGCAGTGGGGACAGAAATCAAAAATCAAAGAATGGCCAGAGATCGAGAAAGCACTGAGGGGCTCTCATCAGCATACTGTGTCCGTTAGTGAGATTGGTCTAGTTAAATATTCTAGAACCATTAAAGTTGCAAAAAAAAAAAAAACGACAAAATTGACTCAAGGCAAAGCCTCAATAAAATGGAGGAATCCACGTTTTTCTGTTATCCATTGGCAAGACAGAGGCAACTATGTTTTCCTGATGTAAATTTATAACAAATGGCATCATGCCAATAAGTTTGTCAAAAGCGTTTGATAATCTGGTGACCAAAAGCCTAGAAGCAACAATGTAATGCCCGACAATGAGTGAGTAGAGGAGACGAGGTGTTTGGGGTAAGGACATCATCTCTCCTAAAAAAAAAGTACAAATAAATAAAATAAAATAAAAGATCTGTTAGAATTGTCTCTCTTTTAGCAATCAATAGACCAAGAAATTAATCTACGTTCCTGAATAGAAGAAGCACCCAAGTATTTTGTGCATGAAACATTTGAAGAACTAAAGCGTAGATCAGTGCATTTGGGTAGGGCCAGGTCCTCAGGCACTCAGCGATTCGAAGAGCCATTGGGTGATAAAGCCATTAACAGAGTTTTATGCACCGTCTGATAATCCTAGTACACTCTCCTAGCTGGACTTCGGCAAAAATGGAAACAGTGCCTAGAGTTGTTAAGCAGGAATTTTCTTATTGCATGTTCATTAGAGGAATATGCCACAATAGGGGCCTGGTCAGCCTTTATAATACTCTGTCTATTCTTCTGCCTAGTCCTCAGCATTACATCCAAGATTTTCCTGTTGTGATAGCCAACTATGGTATCATGACACGAGGAAAGGTGGGTGAGCCATTGAACACGGAGCAAGATCAAGGTTAAGACACTGATTTGTCCCAAAGTGCAAAAGTACAAACTGAGCCATTAAAGTTCTATCATGAGAATGCGCAGCAGATGGCATGTTCATGTATGGAAAGAGGCTATGCATTTATACAGTTTTTTTAAAATGTGTGTTTTAATTTAATATATTAGATCAAATAACTGCATACAATTACACTTACAAAATGTGTTAAGTGCTAAATAAACTTAGAAAAATACATTGTCTTAATGATACTGCCGTGAGTGAACCAAGAGACACTGATATTTTTGTTGGACGCTACGAAAATGATAAATAACAGTTGATGGAGCAACATTAACTTTTATTAAATCTCTATGATCTTTTTTTTCTGGGGCACTGCACATTGAACTTAATCGCCTTTAGATACTCCAAAAGTTAGCATTTAAAGGAAATCAGACACGGTGAAAGAAATGCTTAGCCTGGGATCACCGAGTTTTTTTTCCTATTGGGGAAGCAGGACTCGTGCTCAGGTTTACCAGGTACAGTAAACGCAATGTAGCCACAATAACCATTTATTCCTGTCTCTAGTTTTACAGGGAAGGACAACGATTTATACAGCAAATCTATTTCCAGACCAACCTGCATCTTGTGCACCCCATATGATAAATCCAGACGAGGCTATGTGATAAAACCTTCGAGAAAACTTGGCAGGCAAAACGGATGTGAATCAACAGCAAATGGTCAAGAGCGCCTAAGAGAATCGCTATGCAGAACTTCAGCATGGAACAAACAATCAAAACACATTGATTCCCATGTAACAGCCTCAAAAGAGGCAATAAAACGATGGGCAGGAGAAAGAGGTTATCGTTACGCTCGGTTGCGGGATTCAGGATTAATGCGGCAGTTCCGTGACATGCATCAAGGCGGCACTCTACACACATTTCTCACTAGATTGCAATTTCAATAGAAAGAGAAAACATATCTTTCGGATTTGTTTCATGACCGAAGTGGGTGCAGCTGTCCTTCATCTAGCATGACGCTACGTCTTTATGTTTCAGCACAAGCGGTGCCCTGGCTCGGCTGCAGGGAGTCATGCACATGGAACATACCGACGAGAGGGGGCCACAGCAGTCATTTGGCTCGAGCCATGTCACAGCTTTTCTAGCCTCTCCCAGTGGTACCCGAGGGCAAACAGTACTCACAGCACAGTGTTCAGACTCTGCCCTCACGCTGGTATCTTCTAACGGATTAGGTTGGAAGCATCTGAGTAGGTACCTCATAGTGAACATGAGAAAATAGAATCCACGAACCGTCTTCTTAACACAGACAGATCTTCGACGTTTTGGCAAATTCAGGACAGCAACGTCTAAGAAAAGGCAGATGAAGGACTAGTGCATAACAGCAAGATTATGGGGCTCATTTTCAATACCGTCTGTTACCTTCAACTGCCGCATCTTATTTTATAGCATGCAAGTATATATATATATATATATATATATATATATATATATATATATATATATATATATATATATATATATATATATATATATATATATATATATATATATATATATATATATATATATATATATAATTTTTTAAGATTCGCCCACTAGGTGGCAGAAGTACACAAAGTATGGGAAACCGCAGATTCTGACTATAGCTTAGTTATTCAAAGACTGAGTTATCAGGCAGTGGAACTGCTAATGGCCATAAAATCAATCAGGAATTTGTAAAGCGCACAACTCACCCGTGAGAGTCCCAAGGCGCTGAGGTGGGGGAGGGGGAGGATGCTGCTACTGCTCGAACAGCCAGGTCTTGAGAAGTTTCCTGAAGGTGAGGAGGTCTTTGGGCTGACGCAGGTGGGTGGGAAGAGTGTTTCACGTCTGGGCGGCAAGGTGCAAGAATGATCTGTTGGCAGTTGTAGTTCTGCGGACCCGTGGCAGATGCTGGGTCGGGTGTAGAAAGGAGAGCCGTCTGTGGAGGTATTCCGGTCCTGTGTTGTGCAGTGCTTTGTGAGCGTCAGTGAGGAGTTTGGAGATGATTCTCTTGTTGACTGGGAGCCAGTGCAGGTCTCTCAGATGGCCTGTGATGTGGCGCTGGCGGGGGATGTCCAGGATGAGGTATGCAGAGGTGTTCTGGATGCGTTGCCGCCTCTTCTGGAGTTTGGCCGTGGTTCCTGCGTAGAGGACATTGCCATAGTCCAGTTTGCTGCTTACGAGGGCTTGGGTGACTGTTCTTCTGGTTTCGGTGGGGATCCATTTGTAGATCTTTCGGAGCATGCGGAGGGTGTTGAAGCAGGAAAAACTGCATTGCAGCACCATCACATATAATAAAAGTATCCCTGCCTCCTGGAAACAAAGGGCCCGGTTTGCGTTGCGTCTTTTCCACGCTGCGCTGCGTGACAATTTCATAAATATGCCCCCACAGTTTATGAAATAGCAAGAAAAACCGGTGAACCATATTTATGGCAAAGGCGCAGTGCAGGGTAGCAAGACACCTTGCTGCGCTGCACTGCATCACTTGGAAAGGGCAGGAATGCGATGTATTTAGGGCATACAGTGCATTTCTGTCCTTTTCGAAGGCACTGGTGCACAATGGACTGCTTGGTGCCACCGCAGGCACCCTTTCACCATGGTGCAAAGGTGCCTATGTTGCATGCAGGATTGTTTTTGTGAAGGAAGGGGCCCCTTCCTGCACAAAAACAATCCTTAGAGGCATATTCCTCTATGTGTGCTACAGCACACACAGAAAGAGGAAGTAACGAGGAGAAAAATATATTTCTCCTCTTTACACCTCTCTTGGGGAAGCGTATCTTTGTGGCTAATTTCTAGGTTCACCAGATTTGGTAAATCTGGGAATGCCTAAAAAACTATGGTGGTCATTCTGACCTCGGCGGTAAAAGGCGCCTACCGCCGGTCAGAAATCCTCCATAATCCCGCCGCGGTCGCGGAAACCCGCCACGGTCATTCTGACCCGCAGAAGGCAAACCTCCGAAAATCCGACCGCCACAACAGACCGCCAGACCAGCGGTCGGCGGAAAAGTGGAGGTGACAAAACCTCCACCGTCACGCCAACAGAAATACGCCCATGCCATTACGACCCACGAATCCACGCGGCGGTCATTCAAACGCGGTATTCCATTGGCGGGACACACCGCTGCGGTCAGAATACACACAAACGAACAAAACTCAGCCACATTGGACGATTTGAATCCCACACACCTGATACACATACACACACCACTCCCACACACACAATACAATATAAAACACCCACCCACATCACCCACAAACCCCTACGCTAAAAAATTCTGAAAGAAGGCCAGAGCGAGACACCAGCATCCACAAACTAACAGCCACAGCCACTCAACACCATCACCCACACACTATCCACACACAAAACAACACACACCACCACACTCAACTCACTTAAATACACATACTCCACCCCACACATCATACACACCACCCCATGGCACCCCAAAGACAACCCCGCTTCACAGACGAAGAACTCAGGGTCATGTTGGAGGAAATCGTTCGGGTAGAGCCCCAGCTGTTCGGCACACAGATACAATACACCAGCATTGCCCGGAGGACGGAGCTATGGCAGAGGATTGTCGACAGGGTCAACGCAGTGGGACAGCACCCCAGAAATCGGGAAGACATCAGGAAGCGATGGAACGACCTACGGGGGAAGGTGCGTTCCATGGTATCCAGGCACAACATCGCCGTGCAGAAGACTGGCGGAGGACCCCCACCTCAACCCCCACAATTCACATCATGGGAGGAGGAAGTCTTGAACATCCTGCATCCTGACGGCCTCGCAGGAGTCGGCGGAGGAATGGATACTGGTAAGTTGAAGCTTCAATACTGCTTCCCCCCCACCTGCATGCCAAATCATACCCCAACCCTCACCCCCATCCTCGAACCCCACCCTCACCCCCACCCCCATCCTCACCCCCACCCTCACCCCCACCACCATCCTCACCCCCACCACCATCCTCACCCCCACCCCCAGCACACCTATTCCCCGCCAATGTCTCACCATCACAACCCACACATCCCAAAACCTAGGCCTGCATGCGTCCACTAAGCATGGACACCCATCACCAAAGCATGCCCAATGCATATACACATCCCCCCCACAAGCCACCCTCACCAAAGCCCCCACACACGAATGCCAGCACTTGGGGACACGAGAACCCATAGATACACCCATATGCCACACATTGAAACTATAACCATACCTCTATACCCCTGCAGGACCCGACCGTCAACACACCGCGGCGGAGGGGCCAGAATTCTCCACACCCCCCACCCAAGAGGCCGTCAGCGATGACAGCAGCTCTGTCGACCTGGACACCGATGACCAGCCCGGACCATCGGGGACCTCTGGACAGTCGGTTCCCCTCACACAGGCCCAGGCCACTACAGACCCAAACCCCTCTGGGAACACCAGCACAGCTCCCACCCAGCGGGCCCATGCCTCTGTCTCCAGGGCGCGTCAATCTGCGGTGTGTCTACCACTACAGGGCACCCAGGATAACCCACCACCCCAACAACAACAGGGACCTGGGGGCAGTGGTAGTGGGCACACCGGCCAGGGGGCAGAGGCCCAGGGAAACAGGGCAACTCGGAGGGCAGCTGTGCGACAGGGGGGGGAGGAGAGGCCCAGGGAACCCACTCTCCACGAGGTCCTCACCACCATCATGGGAGCATACAACCGCTCCCAGGAGACGATGGCGACGGTACTGGCCCGGTTCCAGGAGATCCAGGTACTGCAGGAGGAACACTATCGGGGGTACAGGGAGGACATCAGAGCCATCAACACCACCCTGGTTACCATGGTAGGGCTGCTGCAGGACCTCGTCAACACCAGGGCGGACACTCAACAACACCCAAGGGCCCCTGCCACTAGCCTGGACCAAGAACAGCCAACCACCTCCGCCGGCGCTAGTGGACAGGAGGCCCCCGCACAGCAGCAGCCCACCAGACCCCCACCTCCTGCAGGAGAAGAACCACCCCGCAAGAGGGCCCTGAGATCTCGCAAGAAGACAGAGTAGGATGTCAAGACCCCCGCCAGCAATGGATACCACCTGATGTCATCCCACTGTCCCACATTGTCACCCTGTCCATCCTTGAACTGCCCATGCTCCATCTCTCCACAGGCCTCTGGACAATGCACCTGTGTGACTGTTACTCTGGACTCTGCCATGGACATTCCTTCACCATAGCCCCCACCCACTTGAAACCACCCATCCCATTTTGAGCACTTAAATAAACACCTATTTTGCACCAAAATATCTGGAGTCTGGCTGTGATTTTAATATATTGTAATTGACATGACAGTGCAAATATGTCCTTGTACATGGTGAAGTCAACAAACAGCTGCCACAAAGCTGTAGTCCATGGGGAAACAAAGCACAGGACTCGTAGTGGGGACCCCAGATCTGAAATAGGGAGGGAAAAGCCAAAACTCAGTCATCATACACTGGGGCAAATAGACAGGCAGCAGAGATGCAGGAGAGTAGTTAACATTTACTAAATTATCTTTGAAATGTTACCTGTGTCCTATTGGAAGTACTGTTCAATGATTCTGTCCCTGTTGTCTGTTTCAGCCCCGTCGTCTTCCTCCTCGTCACTCTCCTCAGGTTCCACCGCTGCCACAACACCACCGTCTCGACCATCCTCCTGCAGGAAAGGCACCTGGCGGCGCAAAGCCAGGTTGTGAAGCATGCAGCAGGCCACGATGATGTGACACACCTTCTTAGGTGAGTACATTAGGGATCCACCTGTCATATGCAGGCACCTAAACCTGGCCTTTAGGAGGCCAAAGGTGCGTTCGATCACCCTCCTAGTACGCCCATGGGCCTCATTGTACCGTTCCTCTGCCCTGGTCCGGGGATTCCTTACTGGGGTCAGTAGCCACGACAGGTTGGGGTACCCAGAGTCCCCCACTAGCCATACACGGTGTCTCTGTAGCTGTTCCATCACGTAAGGGATGCTGCTATTCCTGAGGATGTAGGCGTCATGCACTGACCCTGGGAATTTGGCATTTACATGCGAGATGTACTGGTCAGCCAAACACACCACCTGGATGTTCATTGAATGGTAATTTTTTCTGTTCCTGTACACCTGCTCCCTGTCTCTTGGGGGAACCAAAGCCACATGGGTCCCATCATTGGCACCAATTACGTTGGGAATATGTCCAAGGGCGTAGAAATCACCCTTCACTGTAGCCAATTCGCCCACCTCAGGGAAAATGATGTAGCTCCTCAGGGATTTCATCAGGGCAGACAACACTCTGGATAACACCTTCGAAAACATGGGCTGAGACATCCCAGAAGCAATTCCCACGGTTGTCTGAAATGACCCACTTGCCAAGAAATGGAGTACTGACATGACCTGCACCAGAGGGGGAATCCCTGTGGGTTGGCGGATGGGGGACATCAGGTCGGGCTCCAGCTGGGCACACAGTTCATGGATAGTGGCACGGTTAAGACGGTAGGTCAGGATAATGTGGCGTTCTTCCATTGTCGACAGGTCCACCAGCGGTCAGTACACGGGAGGATTCATCCGTCTCCTCGCCCAACCCAGCGGACGGTGCCTAGGAAGGACAACATGGAGCACACAGTCAAGCAACCCACAGGTACGTACTCACAGCTAGCACAGTAAACGATTCTCTATGCAGTGAATGGCGTGTCTGAGTGGCTATGCAAGGCCTAGGCCTGTGTGACGCAGTTGAAATTGAGCCATGTGGGCCCTGGAAATGGCGGCTGCCTGACCTGTGAAGTGTGACAATGGGATGTGAGGTCAATGCGCTGGCGTGGCACACCGCGGCGGGCGGCGGGCGAAGACCGCGGCGCCAAGCCGCATTGGTTAACATTGAAGCCTATGGGTTTCAGGAGCCAATGGCGAAGGGCGCCGGCGGTGGCGGGACGCACCGCCGCGGTACGCACCGCCGCGGACGTGACCGCCATTTTCTATCTACTTATCCACTTGCGACTTGAACTTTCACAGGAGAGGACCTATACTGCAAGTGTTGCTGTGACCTCGGTCTGGAAGGGACAATGGCTGCTGCACCTGGGGAAAGGGCCCCTGCCTTCACTGGAGAGGAGTTGGAGAAACTTGTGGATGGGGTCCTCCCCCAGTATGCGCTACTCTACGGTCCTCCAGACCAACAAGTGAGTTTAATTGAATATGGATTTGGGGCAACTGGCTGGCTTGGGGGCCTGGCGGGGGGCCTGGCGGGGATGGGGGGCATGTTGGGCCTGGCGGGGGGCCTGGCGGGGGGCATGGCGGGGGGCCTGGCGGGGATGGGGGGCATGTTGGGCATGGCGGGGGGCATGGTGGGGATGGGGGGCATGTTGGGCCTGGCGGGGGGCATGGCGGGGATGGGGGGCATGTTGGGCCTGGCGGGGGGCATGGCGGGGGGCCTGGCGGGGATGGGGGGCATGTTGGGCCTGGCGGGGGGCATGGCGGGGGGCCTGGCGGGGATGGGGGGCATGTTGGGCATGGCGGGGGGCATGGCGGGGGGCATGGCGGGGATAGGGGGCATGTTGGGCCTGGCGGGGGGCATGGCGGGGGGCCTGGCGGGGATGGGGGGCATGTTGGGCCTGACGGGAGGCATGGCGGGGGCATGGCGGGGATGGGGGGCATGTTGGGCATGGCGGGGGCATGGCGGGGATGGGGGGCATGTTGGGCATGGCGGGGGGCATGGCGGGGGGCCTGGCGGGGATGGGGGGCGTTGGGCCACTGGCAAGGAAAATGCTGACAAACTTGAACGTGGTATTTCTCCCTCCCTGTACGTGTCACATAGGTCCGCGCCCATGAGAAGATCGGGATTTGGCGTGCCATCGCAAAGGAAGTCCGGACCCTGGGGGTCCACCATCGACAGGGCACCCACTGCCGCAAGAGGTGGGAGGACATCCGCCGCGGGACCAAGAAGACCGCCGAGTCTCTGCTGGGGATGGCCTCCCAACGTAGGCGGGGTGCCTGCCGTCAACTGAGCCCCCTGATGTTCCGGATCCTGGCGGTGGCCTACCCTGATTTGGATGGGCGCGTGAGGGCAGCACAGCAGACACAAGGGGGTGAGTACAAGCATTATCTACTCTGTTGTCGCGCAGTGGAGGTGTCTGGGTGGGGGAGGAGGGCTGGGGGTCCCCCTAGGCCAGGGCGATATCTGTAGGCTGGGCACCCCCGTAAGCCCCTGTGTCCCCAGCCACCACCCTCAGTAGTTTGTCAGTACAGCCATCCCTGGGCCGTGTCATCCATGGGTGCAGTTGTCAACTCTAGGCGTGTAGGGCATGTTCCACGGAATGCGTAGCGGACCCCAAGTGCGCAACTTAGTGCAGGGGGCATCTGTGTCTGTCATGTCCGCTAACTGTACCGGAGATCCATGTAATCAATATCCCTTTATTTCTCTCTCCCCCCCCCTTTTTGTTTGTCTTTCTGTGCTTGTGTGCATCAGCATCATCAGGCGGAGGAGAAGTGGCATCGGGGCAGGAGGGAGCTGCATCTCACATGGCCCAGGAGGGCCATGCCACAGAGTCAGACTGGACCAGTGAGACGGAGGGCGAGGGGAGCTCCACAACGGGGACGACTGGAGCCTGCAGCGACACGGACACGTCCTCGGAAGGGGGCTCCCTTGCGGGGGTGGCACCATCCGTGCCCCCCGCCATTACAGGTACAGCCGCCACCCAGCGCACCATCTCCGCCCTCCCAGCAGCCCCTCAGCGTTCGCCCCGTGCCCGCTCTGCCAGGAAGCCGGGCATCTCCTTCGCCCCAGGCACCTCAGGCCCTGCCCCTGTTACCCCCGCTGCCCTCAGTGAGGAGGTCATTGACCTCCTCCGAACGCTCATTGTTGGGCAGACTACCCTTTTGAATGCCATCCAGGGGGTGGAGAGGGAGGTTCATCGCAGCAATGCGTACCTGGAGGGCATTCATTCGGGTCAGGCTGCCCATCAGCGATCGTTCCAGGCTCTGGCCTCAGCACTGACGGCAGCCATTGTCCCTGTCTCCTGCCTGCCTCTACTAACTCCCTCCTCCCAGTCTCCTGTTCCTCTGCCTGTCCCACCCACACCATCAGACCAGCCTGCACACACTTCAACACCCAAGAGAAGCTCATCCAAACATAAGCACCACAGATCACGCAGACATTCACACACGCAACATTCTGATGCAGACATGCCAACAGTCACTACCACCTCTGTGACCCCCACCTCCTCGTCTCCCTCCTCCCTCCCTGTGACGTCTACACTCACACCTCCATTCACCTCACCATCAGCCAGTGTTTCCATCACCAGCACACCCTCCACTCCAGTCCGCACACGTGCAGTCACCACCCCCACTGCCATTTACACGTCCCCTGTGTCCTCTCCCACTGTGTCTGTCACCCCCTCTTCCACACCACACAAACGCAGCCACCCACCCACCCAACAGCCATCCACCTCACGACAGCCTATCCCTCCTGCACCTGCACCCAAAGACAGCAAACGTGACTCACCTACAACCACATCCTCTCCCTCCACTCCCATTCCCACTGTACCTCCCACTCTCCATTGTCCCAAGAAGCTCTTCCTCGCCACTACTAACTTCTTTCCTGACCCTGAGCCCCCCCCTCCTTCTCGTCGGGGTAAGAAGAGCACCTCAGCCACCACCAGCCCTGCAGCCCCCTTGACAAGGGTGCAGGGGTATTGGAGCCCGCCAGCCCGCATGTCTGGATCTTCGCCCAGCAGCAAGGGGACAGCCAGCCCACCCCCTGGGAAGAGGAGCAGAAGGCGGAAGGGGCGCCGCAGGAGCCCGCCTTCTACATCCCCCCCGGACACCACCCAGAGACAGTCACCAGCCACAGCTCCAAAGGGAGGAAAGGGCCACAGGCCCACGACTAAGGAGGGCAAGGGCAGCAAGTCGGAGAGGTCAGGCAGCAGGCCTGCTGCCCAGGAGGAGCCCACAACCCCCATAGCCGCTGCCCCGGGAGGAACCGGCACAGCTGCCCCGGGAGAGCCCACCACCCCCATAGCCGCTGCCCAGGGAGGACCCAGCCCAGCTGGCCAGGAGGGCCCCACCACCCACAGCCCAGGTGGGCATTGAAGGAGCACCATCCCCGCTGCCCAGGAGGGCACCACCACGCAATTAGCAGTTGGCCATAGACCGGCCGCCGTCTCCAGAACCGCTGAACTGGGCCCCGCCGTCTCAAGAACCGCTCCGCTGGGCCCCGCCGTCTCAAGAACCGCTGAACTGGGCCCTTCAAGGCAAGGAGCGCTGAACTGGGCCCCGCCGTCTCCAGAACCGCTGAACTGGGCCCCGCCGTCTCAAGAACCGCTGAACTGGGCCCCGCCGTCTCAAGAACCGCTCCGCTGGGCCCCGCCGTCTCAAGAACCGCTGAACTGGGCCCCGCCGTCTCAAGAACCGCTCCGCTGGGCCCCGCCGTCTCAAGAACCGCTGAACTGGGCCCCGCCGTCTCAAGAACCGCTGAACTGGGCCCCGCCGTCTCAAGAACCGCTCCGCTGGGCCCCGCCGTCTCAAGAACCGCTGAACTGGGCCCGCCGTCTCAAGAACCGCTCCGCTGGGCCCCGCCGTCTCAAGAACCGCTCCGCTGGGCCCCGCCGTCTCAAGAACCGCTGAACTGGGCCCCGCCGTCTCAAGAACCGCTCCGCTGGGCCCCGCCGTCTCAAGAACCGCTGAACTGGGCCCTTCAAGGCAAGGAGCGCTGAACTGGGCCCCGCCGTCTCCAGAACCGCTGAACTGGGCCCCGCCGTCTCAAGAACCGCTGAACTGGGCCCCGCCGTCTCCAGAACCGCTGAACTGGGCCCCGCCGTCTCCAGAACCGCTGAACTGGGCCCCGCCGTCTCAAGAACCGCTGAACTGGGCCCTTCAAGGCAAGGAGCGCTGAACTGGGCCCTTCAAGGCAAGAACCGCTGGCCCTTTGGCAGACGTGGCAGGGCAGGATCTATCTCGGGCAGGGCTGCAGGATGTCCTCTGGCCAACTTGCCTCCTCCAGTGGCAGTGGGGTCTGTTATGGACTGTATGGACTGTGGCTTTGCTCTCCCCAGGATGGCCCAGTGGGCAGGCCACCCACTGTATGGACTGTATGGACTGTGGCTTTGCTCTCCCCAGGATGGCCCAGTGGGCAGGCCACCCACTGTATGGACTGTTTGGACTGTGGCTTTGCTCTCCCCAGGATGGGCCAGTGGGCAGGCCACCCACTGTATGGACTGTTTGGACTGTGGCTTTGCTCTCCCCAGGATGGGCCAGTGGGCAGGCCACCCACTGTATGGACTGTTTGGACTGTGGCTTTGCTCTCCCCAGGATGGGCCAGTGGGCAGGCCACCCACTGTATGGACTGTTTGGACTGTGGCTTTGCTCTCCCCAGAATGGGCCAGTGGGCAGGCCACCCACTGTATGGACTGTTTGGACTGTGGCTTTGCTCTCCCCAGGATGGCCCAGAGGGCAGGCCACCCACTGTATGGACTGTATGGACTGTGGCTTTGCTCTCCCCAGGATGGGCCAGTGGGCAGGCCACCCACTATATGGACTGTTTGGACTGTGGCTTTGCTCTCCCCAGGATGGCCCAGTGGGCAGGCCACCCACTGTATGGACTGTTTGGACTGTGGCTTTGCTCTCCCCAGGATGGCCCAGTGGGCAGGCCACCCACTGTATGGACTGTTTGGACTGTGGCTTTGCTCTCCCCAGGATGGCCCAGTGGGCAGGCCACCCACTGTATGGACTGTATGGACTGTGGCTTTGCTCTCCCCAGGATGGGCCAGTGGGCAGGCCACCCACTGTATGGACTGTTTGGACTGTGGCTTTGCTCTCCCCAGGATGGGCCAGTGGTCATGGAGTCCCCTCGTGGATCTGGCGTCGTGTACTCAAGTGGCTGAGGTGCCCCCCCTTCCCTTCCCCCTGAGGTGCCTGTCCTATTTTCTTTCTGATGCCCCTGCAGTGTTCTCTCCGTGGAGTTCTTGTCGTGGGACTGGGCCTTGCCCCTTTGCACAGGACCCCTGTGATCCACGGACAGTGGTTGGACTACATTTAGTAGCTGTATATATTTTGTACATAGTTTATTTATTTATTGGGATTACTGGTGTACATATTTCAATATATCTGCCCGTTTATGATCTCTTCTTTTGGTCTTTCCATTATTTCGGAGGGGGGTGGTTTGTGGGTTGTGACAGTGATCTGTGGGAATGCATTGATGTGTGTGTTGTAGTGGGTGTGGGTGGGTGGGTGTGTGCCGGTAATCTTTTCCCTCCCCTGTGTCGTAGGTGCAGTACTCACCGATGTCTTCCGCGCCGCCGGGCATGCTCCTGGTATATGAGCAGGTATAGGAGTGCGGGGATGACCTGCAACTCTGGTTCCATACTGCCGGAATCTCGCGTGGAGTGCGTAGAGGTGAGCGTTTTCCCGTTCGTAGTCTGTTTCCGCCGTGTTCTTATCGGCGGTGCTCCCGCCCCGGAAAAGGTGGCGGATTGGTGGGTCGTAATAGGGTGGGCGGTACATTGTCTGCCGCCTGGCTGTTGGCGGGAACCGCCGCGCTGTTTGTTTGTACCGCCGTGGCGGGCGGAGTGTTAATACGGCGGGCTGTGTTGGCGGTTCCCGCCAGGGTCAGAATTGCATATTTTAGACCGCCGGCCTGTTGGCGGCTTGGCCGCCGCTTTATCACCGACCGCCAGGGTCAGAATGAGGGCCTATATGACTTACATTTTGACACCCATGGGACGCCTCCCTTGCATATAGTAATGCAACACAGCAATTTGCGCTGCATTGCTGTTGCAAAGTCATATTTTTGCCCTGTTCATACCCATGTTTTGTTGCTGACTGATGCTGATGGTAAATGACTGACTGTGCCCTGGGCTCTGTTATCCAGACCCAGGCGAGTGCTATGTTAAAAAACACTCATGTATTACATTATGTATTAGAGTACCCTTCCAATTGGCCTGACAGACCCTGTAAGCCTCTAGTATATTATAGGGCAAGGGGGTACAATCTGCCTATTAGCCCATGCTATATAATAGGGCATGGAGATTAGATGCCCACAGAAGGTCTACACTTGGATGTGTGCACTGCTGTTTTCTTTCTGTCCTTCTAAATGCAGGCCTGCTTTGCAGCCTGTCTTTAAAAGTTAACTTAATACAATTTGCATGACAGCCCCTATGAGTCCCTAGTAATTAGCATGGCAAGGGGGCGCCAACTACATACAAGACCCTAGTTTATAAGAGGGCATGGGAGTAGGGGCCCAGCAGAATTGCTGCCCTTTGCATGTGGGCACAGCTGGAGGTTTTCTGTTTTTACATGCAGCCTCACTGTGTAGACTGCATTTAAATGGAAATGATGTCCTAATTTGACTTTGGTGTTATAGGCACTTTAAATGTAATGATCTTCTATATTTTCACATTAGATATCCACATGGTCCCCTCTCGGTGTAACGGGGGAGGGAGGATCATGTAACTAAGTAGGGGACATATAAAATGTTTTATAAACCCTGGTGAGGGAAAAACTGATCATTTCATGTTTCCCCCATTGTAGATACTGGCCTTAAAAGGCTATCATAGCAATATTGTATTTTATTTTCATTATAGTAAGGAAAAGCATAGAAAAGTCATTCAAGGACTTAAGATTTGTTTTGATAATCCCAGCAATTTCACATTGGTGAATTTATCACAATTTGTACAGAAAATAAGTTATAAGGCTTTTCTTTCGGTAAACCAAAATTTGTCCTTCTGAAGGTCCCCTTTGATTGGTCAGTGCTAACAGGATTAGCAGAGCTGCCTGGTTAAGTGATAAGTGGCTGTCAAGGGGAGAGTCTATCTGGTGAATGGCAGCTCTGGGGCTACATAGGAATGCTGGAGCAGGGGGAGGGGTAATAAAATATACAGCCTCAAAGGACAGCAGGGCAGGAGGGAATACCAGATTGCCTAACCCCCACCTTCTGGACCCCTGAGCCAGATACCAGGTTTAAAGAAGGAATTTGCAGATGTTAGGAGAGCTATGGAAATGAGCCACATTGAGAGATGGTTCAGTCAACTCTTACTGCTCTGCTGAAATTTCAGCCATCATGGTTTTTAGAAGAATGGTGCTTTTTGTGACAGGAATATGCCACACTTTGGAGGAAGTGGTCATGCATCTGGGTGTCACTCTGCATTCTATTGGTCAGGATGCCCCTTTCCACATGCCTAGGAGCTGGGAATAAATATGTGAGAGGTGCATAGCCTCTCAGACCTGCTGCCTGAAACTACAAAAGGAAGAAGGACTGCCCTGTTGGAATGTGGAACTGTACCCTTGGCCTGCACTTCTGAGTGAACTATGCCTACTGCACAATCTGGTACTGCATCCCTGGGGATGGTGCCCTGCTTCAAGAGAAACTCAGGAGTGGACTCCCTGCAGCTACCGGTTAACAGAGCTTCACCTGTATCATCCCCAGCCAGAGTCCCTAGCCTGGATTGCATCCAGTGGACTTTTACAGATTTGGCCAGGTGCATTGTGGAATCATTGTACAAGATTCCAGACCCTTGGATTTGTGTTTTGGACCCTTTGCACCTTCAAGAAGGGCTTCAGGAAACAACCCCTGAAGTTTGCAGAAGTTTGAAGATTGTTGGTAAAGTTGGCACTTTGTGTTTATGGGAGGTGCTTATTCTTTAAAAAATAATAACTCTGGTTCCAAGGACCATCCTGGAGATTCCAGACCATTGGATTTGTATTTGGGCCCTTTGTAACTGCAAGGAAGACTTGAGGAAACACCTCCTGAAGTCTAGAGAAATTTGGTAAAGTTGGCGCTTAGTGTTCTTAAGCACCAGAAAGTGTTTATTCTTTTTTAAAAAATCATCTCTCTGGTTCCCTACGTTCGATTTTTGTCGTTTTAATGTCTATTTACTCATAAAAATATGACCTATTTTTTATTAAGCGGTGTAGGATTTTTATTGTGTGTTGTGTTCCACATATTTGCTGTATTGGTGTTTTTGAATGCTTTACACTATTTTCTCATAAGTTAGGCCTGCCTGCTCAGTTACAGCAACCAAGGGTTGTGCAGGGGGCTATTTTACTGGGACCTTTAATGAACCTATATTTGATTAGTGGCCTTATTACAAGTGGTAGGCTCATACTTACCACTACTAATAATCCACTTTCCAACAGTTGCATTACTCCAGATTTTTAAAGCCATTCACAGTCACTCAAAGTGGCATTATGTGGCTTAAAATCCTACTTAGAGGTTTGCATTACGCATGTATCACGATGCATGGTGCAATCATGAAGCAAAGATCTCATAAATATGTCTTGGTGTGTGCATCCACTCTCAGAAGATGCGCATTCTGTGAAACGTGTGTTAACTTACTGATTGTTTGCTAGAAAACAGTTGGTTAATTAAATTATCTTTAAACAAAGTAGTTTGCTGGCTTCAAGATGTGTAAGGTAAAGAAGTATATTTCATCGAAGGATCATCCAAGGACTAAAGAGTCAACCCAAAAAGTCTTGTGAGCATACGGAAAATAAAGTTAGATGAAGAAAGACCAATTATTCATTTCAGCTGCCATTTTACAACTAGCCCATGCCTGTTTTTCAAAAATGTTTAAAGGTCAACACTTTTATTTTATCTCTAAAGCACAGAACGTAAATCGCAGACACCTAAGCGCCCAGTTCCTATGCATCACAATACATTCTTTAAAAAAAAGTAACGTAAAAGGAACAAGCATAAACCTTCAAAATACGAAGAACGTAAAACATATTTCAGTATACTTTGGCAAACAAAGTTTTACCCATATTACTAAATCATCACCGACTACAAAAGTATCGTAGACAGCAATGAAAGAAAACTATTAAATCCGTAAGTTTCCCAGATGATAGGAGTAAAAGTAACTTTACAGAAAAAGCAACCAAACTAACCTCCGAAAAGATCAACTTCAGTAGTGACAGCAGCTAGAGTAGCAGAAGTGCCAGAGGGTGCAGATGTCTCACTGGAGGTGGCACTTGAGACTGGCTCTGGTGCAAATGGATCAGAGAGCTGGGCCTCAGAAAGAACAGTAGCAGAAGGTGCAGAAAGGGTGTCTGTGTGCAACCAGAGATGAAGACCAGAGGGTATTGAGAGAGGGTCGAGTGAAAACACTAGGCTTGAACTATAAACTTAAGATGCAACGTAAATGGACAAACAACAAAATCACTACACATACAAAAAAACGAACAGTGACAACTTAAAACATCACTCACCTTCCCCCAAAAGATCTGCGGTAGTGTGCATTAGGTAAGCAATGTAAATAAACAAAAGTTAAATAACCTTCTATTCTTCGTATTAGATTTTATTTACACAAGTAGGAAAGTTGTACAATAAACAATTTGAAAAATCGGCTTTAATCAGGTGTTCACAATTTTATATCAACTGTAGTCCCACAAAAGACTAATTTTTGGACAGTGTGCAGTGTATCACCACCAGGTTGGACATCAAACAACAGAAGTTTCTTTGATTTCAATAAAGAAGAAATTTATATATTTACATGTTCTTATATATATAAAAATAAAACCTAGCATTGTGGACAAATTATTTTTTAGGCCTTCGTATTCCAGGTTCCTGGGTGGGGGGTGATTTTAAACTCTAAACACTGAATAGCAACTGAAGGAGTGAGCCTCTGCAATTTAACAAGGTAATCCGTTGAGACGGGGCAATTCAATCCTCACTTCCAAATCTGAACTGCACTGGGGTATATCCTGGGCAGAGTACAGCAAATACTGCTTCTAGATGTGGATGATAACACAAGATAGTGTCGGTCTTATTAATGAGCAGTCACGCAACATTCCAACTGGAGGCATGTTTTGTGATTGACTAGAAATCGCAGGTCTGCCACTATCTGAAAAAAAGTGTTTTAAATAAAGCAATTGTGGGGGCATGGCCAGAGGTCACACAAGATGGCCGCTGCTCTTTAGAGCTCTGTGAGGCTTCAGCACTTCCAGAAAGGAAGGAAGATGTTTTCACATCAAAATTATTAATTTCTTCAGCATTTTTTAGCACTGGAGCTCTGCCGCTGCATAAATATGCCTTTATCTTACAGAGACATCGAGTTTTGAAGTCATTTCAGAGACTTCATGTGAGGGCCTGAGGTAATTATTTATCTGCATCATTTGCGTTTCACTCCATAAGCCTCTGCATAAACCTAAACTTTCACAGAGATGTTTCTATTTGACATTTAACTGCTTGCCTGGATGTCATTCTACAAATCTAATTTCCTCTGCAATGGAATATTTATTACCTTCTGACAGCCAGCTGAACTTTTGACCTCTCTCTTCAAACACATTTAGGTAGGTTTTCAACTTTCAGTATTCACTGGCAGCTCTTGTTGTCAAAGAGCTCTTTCAAACTTTCAGTATTCACTGGCAGCTCTTGTTGTCAAGGAGCACTCTCAAATTTGCTCTTCATAATAAGGTAAATGCTTTCCTTTGGAGGGGATTTATCCTTTTCAGAAGGTTCCCTTAAAACTATTCACCAATTGTTTGACTATGTGCAGTAAAGTGCTTTGCTCTTGTGGTATTCTGTCATGCCTGTTATAAGAGAATAATTTAGGATTTTCAATTTGAATATTTTTCATTATATTTTGCTCTGTTGTTGGAAACTTCTTGCAGCAGCTTCTCATCGTAATATAATTTCTTCATCACCTCACATTGCTAGCTTCCTATTACCAAATTGCTGCTGGCTTTTATGGGGAGACCAAATAATTCTCAGAGCAGCTAGTCATCCTCTTACTCCAGGTCTAATAATCCTCTTCGAGTGGTGTGCACACATATAACTAAATCTTCTCTACCATCAGCTTTAACAATGGATAGTGCTACAGACTTTTTAAAGGATAGTGCCTCTTCATCTCATGCTGCTGGCGCAATTGCGAAAAACACAACACCTAACACCTCCTCTGTCAAGTGCCCAAAAAAAAGACCTTGATTCTCCCTCCAAATCACCTACACATCTTACTCTAGATGATGTCATGGAGGAATTGCGTGCGTTAAAGCCCTCTAAGATGGACACTAATGGCTCTTTTCAACTTATTGAGGAGCAATGGTCCCAACACGAACACTTCTCTCCAGCTACAGCTGCACGTCGCAAACAGTTTTTGGACTTACGTCCACAACTCAAATCCTTGAATATTCAATAGGGTCTTCTTCACCCATGCCTTTTCAAAATTACATTCAAGGACAAATCTTACTCGTTTGAGGAACCTTCAGCACTACAAACTTTTATTAACCAACACAAAACAGAAGCAATGGAACTAGGAGCATCTGCAATTACTTGAAGATATAATTTAATTTGTCTTTAATGTCCTTTCTTTTTTTTTTCTGGACAGTTTAATAGTAATGGTTATGTTTAGTATTTATATCCATGGTTTTCCTTCTCTGCATCTTCCTATTTTTTTGTTTTTAGATAGTGTTCTTTGTGCAATCCTCATGTTCCTTTCCCAACCGTATCCCTTTCTCACCATCCAAATTGTTCTACACGTTCCACTGGTAAGGTTTGATTTTTATTGTTCTTCATGTCACACTTCTTTACTGTAGTTATTACGTTTTTTGGTCTCCTGAATGCTAAATTTTTCGTTTGTATGTTTTTTTTTCTTCCATGAAACTCGCCTTCATATGTTTTAATATCACTTTTCTTGTGCTGAAGCCACTCTTGCCTGTCTTTTCAGGTTCTAAGCTGTCCCTCTACCTTTCGGGGTATTTACTTTCTATCATGCCTTCTTTAGCTTTTGTGGACTTTGTCCCTGTATTGCTGCATCAATGTATATACAACTTCTGGAGGACATCTTCCTCCTTTTCTTTTTCTTTACTATCTTGTTTCTTTCCCATTTCTTTGCTTTTGCAAAATTGATATGCCTAGTTTTTTCCTTGTTACAGCAGTTGTTTATTAATACTTCTTGTTATGCAACTTGGAATGTTAAGGGGCTTAAACACCCCATTAAAAGTCAGCGTGTCTTATCTCACCTAGCTCGTTTGAAATGCCACATTGCTTTGTTGCAAGAGACTCACCTCAACAACTCTGAGGCAATTAAGCTGAAAAAACAATGGGTGGGGGACATTTTCTACTCCACTTCTACCACAAACAAAAATGGGGTAATTATACTCTGTCATAAATCTCTCAAAGCTACCATAATTTCACAGCATCAAGATACAGAAGGTCGCTGGGTACTTGTTACATTTACAATTGACAATTTTTCTCTTACTATCCTAAATATATAAGGCCCCACACATCCAGATCCACATTTTTGGAAGAATCTTTCACATATTGTCTCTGAACATTCCTCAAACAATTTACTAATAGGTGGTGACGGCAACCAAATTCTCGATCCATTTTTGGGCAGACATTCCACGTCACATTTAATTCCACATGCCTCCCACAAAGGTTTAAAAACTTTATTTTACAGCATTCTCTCTCTGATTCCTGGAGAATATGCAATCCCGACCTCTTGGAATACTCTTTATTCTCCTACCCACCATTTCCATTCTAGGCTTGATTATATCTTTCTGAGTAAAGGTTTATTGCAACATATGGTCAACTCTGAAATCGGTGCTATTTTGATCTCAGATCACGCACCTGTGATTACGGACCTTGATCTTTTTCTTAATGGTTCTAAAACATCTTCATGTAGGTTTAATAACTCTCTACTTTTAGATGCTACTTTTATCGCTTCCTACAGTAAGTTTATAGAAGAATACTTCCACATCAATGATAGTGATCAACTATCATGTCATTCTGTGTGGGATACATTCAAAGCAGCCTCTAGGGGTTTCATCATAAGTTACGCTCACTCAAAAACAAAAGTCTGCTCAACAATAATCGACTTCCATCCTTGAAAATATAAAGTCCCTAGAACATGAATACTATACTCAAAAAACTAGTAAATCACATCTTGAAGCACTAGTCTCAGCTAAAATGGAGTTTAACCAGTATACCACTGAGCAAGCATGCGGCACCCTCCTGAAAATAAATGCCAGATATTATGGTGGTAACAATAAAGCTGGTTCTCTTCTAGCTCGATATTTGAAACAAAGAAAAGAAAAAACAACTATTAAATCCATCACAGATAACAATGGTGTTAAACACTTTAGAGATAAAGATATAGCATTGTGTTTCACTTCTTACTATAAGGACCTGTACACTCCAGAACACATGCCAACAGTTGAATCTCTCAACCAATATATCTCTAATCTCAAACCAAGAGATCCACTGCAGATTGACATCTCATCTTTAGACCAACCTCTACAATTTACCGAACTATATACAGCTTTACAATCTCTCCCCAAGGGTAAGGCTCCAGGTCCAGATGGCTTCACAGTAGAATTCTTTATTCAGTTTGCTAAGTCTCTCCTCCCCAAACTCTTTTAATTACCTAATCACTTTATAATGTCAGGTTCTGCATCTGGCTCATTTACGGAGGCCATGATTTGTCTTATTCCCAGAAAAGATCAGGATGCGACTGACTGTTAAAATTATAGACCCATATCTTTATTTAATACAGATTGTAAACTCTATGCCAAAGTTTTTGCTCTCTCCGTTTACTCCCATATATACCTGACCTTAGTGATTCTCATCAATCTGGTTTTATCCCTAATAGAAATGTAGCAGATAATTCCCATACTTTTTGAAATATTATTAACAAGGCATATTCCTCTGGCAGCTTTATCATTGGATGCGGAAAAGGCCTTCAATAGGGTCTACTAGGGTTTCATTTTAAAGGCATTGGAATGGCATGGACTAGGTACTAAATTCCGACATTTTATATTCCTTACTATGTTCCTCGGTTATTTCAAATGGTATCCGATCTCCTTTTTTCCCCTCTTAAAAGGGGTACTCGTCAGGGATGCCCATTAACTCCTTTACTATTTATTTTGGCTCTCGAACCTTTTCTATACCAATTAAAAACGACTGAACAATTTACCGGGTTTCAGATTAATAATGCACACATCAAATTTATGGCATATGCTGATGATATTCTTTTGTTCATGTCTCACCCTGACACTTCTCTTTCTGCATTCCTGCATGAGCTGAACCTATATTCTGATGTATCTGGCTATAAACTTAATATAGACAAAACAGTGGTCTTACCACGTAATGCTAATTGCACTGGCTCTGTATTCCTTGATGCAGTATTATCTTGGAATTCTTCTAAGATTAAATGCCTGGGGGTATGGTACTGCACTACTCTCAAGGATACATTAAAGACTAATTCAGAAATCTTATCTGCAAAGCTTGTAGATCTCACACAGAAATGGTCTCCGTTATATCTCACGAGGTGGGGCCGCTTGGACACCATTAAGATTATGCTTCTCCCTATCATGAACTTCTTCCTTATGATGCTTCCTATTAAGATACCTAAACTATTTTTTAGTTCAATTGATAACATTCTATCCAAGTTTCTGTCCTGAATCTCTCTCTCGAAATTAAAACTTCCTAAAGTACAAGGTGGAGTTAATTTTCCTGACTTTTTAACTTATCACAAATCTTTTGGCATTAAGCAAATACATCCCTAGTAATCTACACTCAATGGTGCCCCTCAAAAGCTATGGTTCTCTTTGGAAGAAACATTTATTTCTCCCTTTTCCCATAAACCCATTATATTCATGTCTAACCCCCCAAAATTCTGGTTGCCCAGCACTATCTCTCATTCAGTCAACTTACTGAAACCTTTTTTCATTTTGCAACTTACCCCCATTAATCAATTCTTTTACAGTCTTATTTGTCACAATAGTTCTCTTAGGAAACAAGGTAAAACCTTGTGTTGGAAGGCTTGGATGACTAAAGGTATTCTTCTCATTTCCCAATTTTATCATAAAGACTCTCTCATCCCTTTTACTACTCTCTGAGCAATTTATAATCTCCCTATTCGCATGAAATCCCAATATATCATTCTTTCTATTCTGGTCCAAGAGGCCCTCAATAAACTTATGCATCATAATCATTCTTCTCTTGCATCATCTCCACACCCGATCGTAACTTCTAATTATCCTAGGGCAGCTGGAATTTATAAAAAAAAAATTTAAGAGTCTGTTTCACCTAAACTCAAATCACCTATTGAGACATTGTGGGAATCAGATCTTTGTGTTGTTTGGCCAACTTTTTTATGGGATAGAATATGGTATAAGATACATTCCACTACACACACTTGAAGCCTCACGCAGACCCTATTTTGTTTTTATAATGGACTTTTCTACACTCCTGTACGCCTTTACAAACTCAAACTTGCACAAAATGACAATTGTTGGCACTGCCACACTCAGCAGGGTATTGACTTTCACATGTTTTTTTCTTGTCCATCCCCATCTACTTTTTGGTCCTCAATATGGTCTTTCATTTCACCAGTAGATCAGATCTCCTTACCAATGTCATATGAATTACTGTTTTTGGGTGGCATACACTATATCTGGAGTTCATTCAGGCCTCTTGGAAAATTGGTGGACCTTTTACTTTCTATTGCAATCTCTATTACTTCTAACTGGAAATCTTCGGAGAACATTACTCTCAGACAGTGGTGGAATTCTGTTTGTTATCATCAATCATCATAGACTTGACAGCTACAAGCTTAATTCAACAGGAACTTTCTTCAAACGTCATCAGCTATGATTGCCATTAAGTAACTATCTCTCACGCACTGCGAAGGAAATTGATTTTTCTCCTCCTTTTAAAATATTGCCAATATATTTCCTGTTTTTCTTCTTATGTATACTTATTTCATCTTACATTTGCTGTAACTAATGTCTATTACCTCTGTCTCCACATGGCTATCACTTGATTCCATTTTTCTATCCCTATAGCTCTTCTCCCTCTCCCCTTCTCTTTCTTTATTCAAACTTGGAGTCTTTGATACTATATTGCTGTATATGCCTAACTCATTTACATGTTTAATATGCATTTATAAGTACAATATTCTTTATGCATATATATTCACAACTGCATATCTCCGTCCTGGCAATGTTAAGTTAATGTTCTTGTATTTGACTCAATAAAAACATCTTTAATAAATAAATAAATAAAAAAGAAAGCAATTATTAGTTTTAAACCAATTCCTACATGTCTTTTAAAATTGTTTTGGATTGTTTTAATGACGAATGTGTGGAACTGGGATCATAAATGGAATCACATCTTTCCTGGTACTTGACACTCAAAGCACTGAGTTTAGACCCAAGTTTGTGGTCAGAAATGTGGGCTAGAAGAGAGCCAAATATGTATGAACCCCTAAATTCTTCACTACCATACATCCCTGCAATAGGTCAGTTTCAAGGGTCTGTAACTAGATTGGTCACGGCTTATTATCATGTCTTCTTTTTTACAGTCACTGCATTCTAGAATGAGTCCTTATACCAGAGGCAGACAATCTCTACTCAAACCAAAAGGCAAGAAAGGAGGAAAAGCTATGTGATGCCACAAATTCAGATAGATTATTTTTATTCCATATCTGCCCTCTCCCTTTGGCCTAAATGTAGACAAGCTCACAGAGGAGTCCTACTTTGTACAATCTCCATCCATGACAGGGGTGAGTGATAGTGTGTGAGAGTGTGCGACAGTGTGAGTGAGAGAAAGGCTGTCTATATATTTTCTCTCGCTCTCTCTCAACCAACCGGCGGTTGCTAGTAGGTACTTATATCTAGGATCCAGTCTACATAAGAAAAACATTTTTTTATTGGCTTTTAACTTTGGTGCTGTTTGCTGAATCTTCCGAAAAGCTTCCTAAAAAAGTGCACTATTTTGTCTTGTTCCGCATGGAAAGTTTTGGGGTGATAGTTCATGTGCGTTTCCCTTGTTATTTCCATAGAGATTTTTTCGACAACTTCAGCCTGAACGGCTGAATGGAATGACACCAAATCCAGCGGAAAGCTAGACCTTGGTCCAGTAAGATCTTGAGTGTCTTCTCCTGGCTTTTCCTTCATTTTCACTGTTTTTCCTTGCTGTTTCCACTGTTTTTTTGTGTGCCTTTGCCTCTTTTTTCCCTTGTTTTCTATGCTTTCTCCTTGCTTTTTCCCCTGTTTTTTGTGTGATGTGCGCTTGCTTTTCACTCGTTTTCACTACTTTCTCCTTGCCTTTTTCCTCGTTTAATGCGTGCCTTCTCCTTACTTTTCCATAGCCTTCACTGCTTTCTCCATTTTTGAGTGCCTTCTCCTTGCTTTTCTGTTGTGGTGTGGGGTTGGATGCATGCAGGGGTTGACTGCGGCCAACCATTTGGTTGTGCGTAGTGAGGGGCTGGAGGATGGATGCATGTTGGCGGTTGGCCACAGGCCAGACCCTTCAGCCAACCCCCCTGCTACGTAATTAAAAAAAAAGAAAAACGCATAGAAATTCACTTTTAAAAAAAAAACTAAAAAACAACCGTTACAGAGGTTGTTGTAGTTCGGAATTATCATTTACAAACTCTTGGAAATTAACTAAAACAACCGAAGGTTACAGGGACGTTCTAGTTAGGGTTAGTATTTACAAGCACACCACCACAGGAATTCAGCTATTATAGTTAGAGTTATTTCAAGTGACTAACTCGTGCCCTAATGTACATAACTGGTACCCTTGCCTCTCACTGCTTATTATCCCACATATTACATCAGTAATATGTCTATGACATAATTGATAATATAATTGCAGCAAATTATTGATCTGAAAACTACATGGGCAGGAGTAATAGTTACTTGAAATAACTACTTGCATTTCTACGGTTTGTGTGTGTATAAAGTGTGTATGTATATATATATATATATATATATATATATATATATATATATATATATATATATATGGAAAATGTCACCTACCAAGTGTACATCTGTTCGTGGCATGTAGTGCTGCAGATTCACATGCTATGCATATCTCATCCGACATCTAGTGTTGGGCTTGGAGTGTTACAAGTTGTTTTTCTGCGAAGAAGTCTTTTCGGAATCACGGGAACGAGTGACTCCTCCTCTCGATTACAGTGCGCATGGGCATCGACTCCATAGTTAGATTGTTTTCCCCGCAAAGGGCAAAGGAAGGAGTGATAGAGTATAAGAATATAAAGAGATGCCCATGCAAATGTAAATGTATATACATATGTATAAATGTTAAACTTAAACGACTACAGGCTTCCGGGGAGGAGGGAGGGTGCATGTGAATCTGCAGCACTACATGCCACGAACAGATGTCCACTGGGTAGGTGACATTTTCCGTTCCATGGCATGTGTAGCTGCAGAGGTACACATGCTATGCATAGACTACAAAGCAGTTAGTCCTCCCATAAAATAGCGGTGGCTAGCCTGTAGGAGTTGAAGTTGTTTGAAACAGTGTTCTGAATACAGCCTGGCCTACAGTAGCCTGTTGGTGTGAGAAAACATCAACACAGTAGTGTTTTGTAAATGTATGAGGAGATGACAATGTGGCAGATTTACATACATCAGCCATTGGTATGTTTCCTAAAAATGCCATTGATACACCTTTCTTTCTCATAGAATGTGCTCTAGGAGTGACTAAAGGTTTTCTCTTTGCTTTGATGTAGCATGTTTGGATGCATCTAACAATCCATCTTGCTAAGCCTTGTTTAGATATAGTATTACCTTTATGTGAATGTTGAAAAGCAACGAAAAGTTGTTTTGTTTTTCTAAAACCTTTAATTCTGTCAATGTGGTACATAAGAGCTCTTTTGAGATCTAAGGTATAGAGAGCTCTTTCTGCTACAGAGTTTGGCTGTGGAAACAAGACTGGCAATTCCACTGTTTGGTTGATGTGAAAAGGAGACTACTTTTGATTAGAAATTTTGGATTTGTCCTAAGTACAACTTTATGTTTGTGTACTTGGAAGAAAGGTTCTTCAAGGGTGAACGCCTGTATTTCACTAACTCTTCGTAAAGAAGTGATAGCTACAAGGATGGCAATTTTCCATGTTAAAAATTGACTTTGACAAGAGTGCATGGGTTCAAAAGGTGAGCCCATAAGTCTGGTAAGTATGAT
The DNA here is from genome assembly GCF_031143425.1 of Pleurodeles waltl. Lineage (NCBI taxonomy): Eukaryota > Metazoa > Chordata > Amphibia > Caudata > Salamandridae > Pleurodeles > Pleurodeles waltl. The sequence continues at coordinate 1,740,652,730 of NC_090440.1, read as the reverse complement.
ATTTAAATTCCAGGAAGGAACAGGTGGTGTTCTGGGTGGAATAATGCGTTTTAATCCTTCCATGAAGGCTTTAATAACAGGAACTCTGAACAGAGAAGTGTGTGTTGAATATTTTGTAAATAAGCAGATATTGCAGTAAGGTGGACTTTCATGGACGAGAAAGCTAAATTTGATTTCTGCAAATTAAATAAATAAAATAGAATATCTTGTAAAGGTGTTGTAAATGGTTCAGTGTTTTTAGATTGACAGTAGTAGACAAATCTTTTCCACTTGTTTGCGTAACATTGCCTAGTAGTAGGTTTACGTGCTTGTTTAATTACTTCCATACATTCTGAAGGAAGCTTTAGGTAACCAAATTCTAATACTTCAGGAGCCAAATCACTAGACAGAGCATTAGGGTTTGGGTGCCTTATTTGACCTTTGTTCTATTTCTGTATTAACAAGTTTGGTCTGTATGTGAGTTTGGAATGAGGTACCTCGGACACATCTAGGAGTCTTGTGTACCAATGCTGATGTGCCCACATTGGGGCTATGAGTATCATGGTTAGTGACGTTTGACGTAGTTTGCTGACCAGAAAGGGAAGGAGTGGGAGAGGGGGAAAAGCGTGAGCAAATATCCCTGACCAATTGAGCCGTAGAACATTGCCCTTGGATAGGGGATGTGGGTATCTGGATGCAAAGTTTTGGCATTTTGCGTTTTCGCTTGTTGCAAATAGGTCCATTTCTGGTGTCCCCCACTTTTGAAGTACTTGCGGGTAAATCTCCCATTTGTGAGTTGTTGGTGATTCCTGCTTAGGAGATCTGCCAGCTGATTGTCTATCCCTAGAATGTATTGTGCTAACAGATGAATGTGATTGTGAACTGCCCATTTCCATATTGTTTGGGCTAGTAGGGACAGTTGAGATAAATGTGTCCCACCCTGTTTTTTGAGGTCATACATGGCTGTCATGTTGTCTGTTTTTGTTAGAACAGTCTTCTGTTTGAGAAGAGGTTGAAACACTTTTAGGGCAAGAAATAAAGCTAATAATTCTAGATGGTTTATGTGAAACTGTTTGTTTGGCAGCCCATTCCCCTTGAATGGTATGATTGTTGAGATGAGCTCCCCAAACTATTATGGATGTGTCTGTTGTGATTATGGACTGAGGCACATGGTCTTGAAATGACCACCCCTTCATTAGATAGCTGAGGTTCCACCACTGAAGGGACATATGTGTTTGCCGGTCTACCAACGCTAGATCTTGAAGTTGACTGTGTGCCTTACACCATTGTTGTGAGAGGCACTGTTGTAAGGGCCTCATGTTAAGTCTAGCATGTGGAACTATAGCTATACAAGATGCCATCATCCCTAGAATTTTCATGATGAATCTTACAGTATATTGTTGATTTGGATGTATTTGTAGTATGAGATTTTGGAAAGCCTGTATCCTTTGTGTATTAGGATATGCTAGGGCTTTGAGTATTTAGAAATGCACCTAGGTAAGGATGTATTTGTGCTGGTTGAAATTGTGATTTTAGGTAATTGAGAGCGAACCGTGGTGTATGTAGGGTTTGTATCATATATTGAGTGTGTTTTTGGCATTGTGTAAAATTGCTTGATTTTATTAGCCAATCGTCTAGATATGGAAAGACGTGAATGTGCTGTCTTCTTAAGTAAGCTGCTACTACTGCTAGACACTTTGTGAACACTCTTGGAGCTGTTGTTATGCCGATCGGCAGAACTTTGAATTGGTAATGCTTTCCTGCTATGACGAATCTGAGGTATTTTCTGTGAGCTGGATGGATGGGTATGTGGAAATACGCATCTTTGAGGTCTAAAGCAGTCATGTAATCTTGTTTTTGCAGTAGTGGAATGACATCCTGCAGAGTTAACATGTGAAAATGTTCGGACAGGATGTATAGATTAAGAGGCCTGAGGTCCTAGATGGGCCTGAGTGTGCCATCTTTTTTGGGAATGAGGAAGTATAGTGAATATACTCTTGTTCCCTGTTGAGAATGTGGAACCAATTCTATTGACTGTTTCATTAGTAGAGATTGTACGTCTTCTTGCAGCAGAACGTTGTGTTCTGGGGACAATTTGTGGTGACGTGGTGGTATGTTTGAGGGGTGGAGATTAATTATAGGCAACAGCCATTGCGGATAATTGATAATACCCAATTGTCTGTTATTTTGCCAAGGAGAGTGGAATTGCTGTAGTCTTCTCCCCACAAGAGATGTGGAAGGGTGAGAAGGAAGTCACTGCTTAAATGGTGTAGTGCTTTGTTTTGAGGCTTGGAACTTGCCTCTGTTCCTGAAATATTGTCCTCTGTAGGACCCTCTTAATCCCCCTCTTTGATATTGAGTTCATTCTCCCTGCTTGGTCTGGGAGGTAGACGCGTCAGAGGATTGTGGATTAAATCCTCCTCTAAACTGTGGTGTGCGAAAGGAGCCTCTATATGGTGTGGTATATAATGCTACCATTGCCTTAGCAGTGTCCGAGTCTTTTCTCAGTTTCTCTATAGTGGTGTCTACTTCAGGGCCAAATAGATGTTTCTTATCAGAAGGCATGTTATTTACTGCCTGTTGTGGTTCTGGTAATTAGAAGGCAGCGCAGCAATGCATGCCTTCTAATTGTAATGGCAGTGTTGACGCTTCTTGCAGCTGTATCAGCAGCATCGAGGGCAGACCTTATTTGGTTATTACTTATAGCCTGTCCCTCTTCTACAACTTGTTGCACCCCTTTCTGATGCTCTTTTGGCAGGTGCTGTATAATTTCTTGCATCTCATCTCAATGGGTTCTATCATATCTAGCCAGCAGTGCCTGAGAATTGGCAATTCTCCATTGGTTAGTTGCTTGTGTGGCTATTCTTTTGCAACAGCATCACATTTTCTGCTTTCCTTATCAGGAGGAGAAGTGTCTCCTGATGACTGGCTGTTAGCTCTTTTTCTGGCTGTGCTAACTACCACTGAGTCTGGAGGAACCTGGTGTGTTATATAGTCTGGGTCCGTAGGGGCAGGTTTACATTTTTTGTCAATTCTAGGGGTAATGACTCTAGCTTTGACAGGTTCACTAAATGTCTTCAGCATTGTTAGAAATGGGGTCTTTGGTTGACAGTCAGGTTACCCCCTGTTCAAGCAAGGACCCTCACTCTAGTCAGGGTAAAAGAGAATCACCCTCAGCTAACCCCTGCTTGCCCCCTTGGCAGCTTGGTAGCTTGGCAGAGCAGTAGGCTTAACTTCAGAGCGCTAGGTGTAAAGTATTTGTACCAACACACACAGTAACTCAATGAAAACACTACAAAATGACACAACACCAGTTTAGAAAAATAGGAAATATTTATCTAAACAAAACAAGACCAAATCTGACATACACAAGTCAAGTTATGAATTTTTAGAGATTAAACTCAAAAATAGCGTTTAGAAACAAAAATGCTTCGATGAGATGTTAACACGGCGTCGTGATGGAGTCGTTCCAAACAAGCAGACACCAGCGGCGCCGGACACGGAGTCGTGTAGACCCCCAAGTACAGTACCTTTGGTGAAGAGTGAAAACAAGCCGAGACGCGAAGTCGGAGATCGCGGCGTCTATGCGAAACGTTGAATCCACGCGTTTTGAGTGGCGTCGGTCATGACGGGGTGCGGCGACTTCCACAGAGCCGCGGACTTCAGCGGGGCTGCAGCGGCATCGGGCCTGAGAAGAGCGTTGCATTCCAGCGAAGGTCACAGCGTCAGGTGCAGGCGGCGTTACCGGATTCGGCAGCGGCGTCGGTCCGGAGTCGTCGGAAGTCGATTTCCTTGGATTTCCACCAGCTTTCCTTTCAAGGGCCCAGGGACTGGATAGGGCACCACTTGTCAGAGCAGGAGTCTCTCCAGAGACTCCAGGTGCTGGCAGAGAGAAGTCTTTGCTGTCCCTGAGACTTCAAACAACAGGAGGCAAGTTCTAAATCAAGCCCTTGGAGATTTCTCCACAAGATGGAAGGCACACAAAGTCCAGTCTTTGCCCTCTTACTCTGACAGAAGTAGCACTGCAGGAAAGCTCCACAAAGCACAGTCACACGCAGGGCAGCACTTCTTCCTCAGCTATCAGCTCTTCTCCAGGCAGAGGTTCCTCTTGGTTCCAGAAGTGTTTATAAAGTCTGTAGATTTGGGTGCCCTTCTTATACCCATTTTAGTCTTTGAAGTCACCTTTCTTCAAAGGGGACTCACACCTGCTTGTGAAATCCTGCCTTGCCTAGGCAAGGCCTCAGACACACACCAGGGGGTTGGAGTCTGCATTGTCAGTCAGGCACAGTCCTTTCAGATGAGAGTGACCACTCCACCCCTCCCTCCTAGCAGAGATGGCTAATCAGGAAATGCAGGTTATATCCCAGCTCCCTTTGTGTCACTGTCTAATGTGAGGTGAAAAACAACCCAACTGTCAAACTGACCCAGACAGGGAATCCACAAACACGGCAGAGTCACAGAATGGTTTAAGCAAGAAAATGCTCACTTTCTAAAATTGGCATTTTCAAACGCACAATCTTAAAATCAACTTTACTAAAAGATGTATTTTTAAATTGTGAGTTCAGGGACCCCAAACTCCACATGTCCATCTACTCTCTAGGGGAATCTACACTTTAATCATATTTAAAGGTAGCCCCCATGTTATCCTATGAGAGAGACAGGCCTTGCAACAGTGAAAAACGAAGCTGGCAGTAGTTCACTGTCAGGACATATAAACCACATTACTATATGTCCTAGGGCCTACCTTAGGGGTGCCTTACATGTAAGAAAAGGGAAGGTTTAGGCCTGGCAAGTGGGTACACTTGCCAAGTCTAATTTATAGTGTAAAAATACACACACAGACACTGCAGTGGCAGGTCTGAGACATGATTCCAGAGCTACTTATGTGGTTGGCACAACCAGTGCTGCAGGCCCACTAGTAGCATTCGATTTACAGGCCCTGGCAACTCTAGTGCACCTTACTAGGGACTTACTAGTAAATCAAATATGCCAATCACGGATAAACCAATCACATACACATTTTACAGAGAGAGCATATGCACTTTAAAATGGTTAGCAGTGGTAAAGAGCTCAGAGTTCAAAAGCCAACAGCAACAGGTCAGAAAAAACAGGAGGCAGGAGGCAAAAAGATTGAGGATGACCCTGCATAGGCAAAAAAGTGCAACAAGCATGTTAAACCATTCCAGGCAACATTGGGAGACACTGGTATCTGGATTGAGTGGAAGACAAAGTGTTGAATAGAAAATCTTCCAGGGGTTCAGAATGCATGCGCACCCCATGATAAGCCGCTGCCCTAGAGACTACCTGAGTGTAGGCAGTAGTGTCTTCTGGTGGTGAAGGTTTTGAGGGGTAGAGTTCAGGATCATTATCTGGAATGGGATCAGGGTCATAGAGATCCCATGGGTCCACTATATCTCCATGTGAGTATAATGAGTGTGTCGGAGAAGGCAGTGGTGGTGGACTATTGTGAGGTGAAAAAACGTTGTGGAGAGTGAGGAGGAGAAGTAGGGAGAGGTGCTGGTTTCTCCTTTTGATTCTGCACTTTTGCTGGTGGTTGAGCAGAATGTAACTCCTCTTGAAAGGCCAGCTTTCTTTTAGTCTTTAAAGGAGGTGCAGTGAGGATTCGACCAGTCTCCTTATGTATATGGATTCTTGATTGTCTTTCATCCATAACCTCCAATATTGGCTCAATTTCAGTCTCTTCTTCTGAAGCTTTGTGAGATTCTTGAACGGCTTTGAGATTTGCTTTGGTTGTCTTGAAAGTCCTTGTTCCTCTGTATTTGAAGATTTTTTCGGCTCAGAAGTTTGGATCTTTTTCGGTCCCAAAAAATAAGTCGGTTGTTTCGGCTCTGAAGCAGGGTGCCGAATTTTCGACTCCAAAGAGTGAGGACGTTTGCTGGAGTCCGAGGTGAAAGTTTTAACCAATTTGCTCGACTCTGAAGTGGACGGAAGAGTGGCTTTTTTTGGGGCCGATCCAGAAGGGGCAGACGTACTCACATGCTGGCCAGCTGTGATGATCTATCATCTTCCGATTCTTGTTCGGAGTCGGTGTCTAGGATGGAGACTGCTGTCTGCGTCTGCTCTTCCTCCATGACGTTGAGATGTTCGGTGCTCTTGGACGCCATTTCTAATCTTCGGGCCCTGTGATTTCTTAAGGTCTTCTTCGATTGAAATGATCGACAGGCTTCACAGTCTTCCTCTCAATCTTCCGGAGAAAGGCACAAATTACAAACTAGGTGTTGGTCTGTATATGGGTACTTTGCCTTGCACCGAGGGCAGAATCGAAATGGAGTCCGATCCATCAGGCTTTCCACGTGGTAGGCCCAAACAGGCCTAAGTCGGGTGCACGCAACCCAAAGGGCGAAATTTAGATTCCGGCGGTACTACAGATTCAATGCTAGATGGGAAACGCGATCGAAACAATACCAATGAATAACTAGGTTTTCTAAAGTTTTCCCATTCGAAATCTCGATGCAAGAGGAAACATGTCCGATGCCGACAGCGGAAATAAAACAATCTAACTATGGAGTCGATGCCCATGCGCACTGTAACCAAGAGGAGGAGTCACTCGAACCTGTGACTCCGAAAAGACTTCTTAGAAGAAAAACAACTTGTAACACTCCGAGCCCAACACTAGATGTCAGAAGAGTTATGCATAGCATGTGTATCTGCAGCTACACATGCCATCGAACATATATATATGTGTATATATATATATATATATATATATATATATATATATATATATATATACAGAAAATGTAACTTACCCAGTGTACATCTGTTCGTGGCATGAGACGCTGCAGATTCACATGCTGTGCACATCCCGCCATCTAGTGTTGGGCTCGGAGTGTTACAAGTTGCTTTTCTTCGAAGAAGTCTTTTCGAGTCACGAGATCGAGGGACTCCTCCCCTTTCGGCTCCATTGCGCATGGGCGTTGACTCCATCTTAGATTGTTTTCCCCTCAGAGGTGAGGTAGGAGTCGTGTATTATAGTAATAGTGCCCATGCAATGGAGTAAATATGTATGTACATAATGTGGTTTAAATCGATATATTTAAAAATTTACAAATTTTCAAGATCAACTTCAAATGGCTACAGGCTCCCGGGGAGGCGGGTGGGCGCATATGAATCTGCAGCGTCTCATGCCACGAACAGATGTACACTGGGTAAGTGACAGTTTCCGTTCGATGGCATGTGTAGCTGCAGATACACATGCTGTGCATAGACTAGTAAGCAGTTATCTCCCCAAAAGCGGTGGTTCAGCCTGTAGGAGTTGAAGTTGTTTGAAACAAAGTTTGTAGTACTGCTTGTCCTACTGTGGCTTGTTGTGCTGTTAACACATCCACGCAGTAGTGCTTGGTAAACGTATGAGGCGTAGACCATGTGGCTGCCTTACATATTTCAGTCATTGGAATGTTTCCTAGAAAGGCCATGGTAGCACCTTTCTTTCTAGTTGAGTGTGCCTTTGGTGTTCTAGGCAGTTCTCTTTTTGCTTTGAGAGAACAGGCTTGAATGCATTTAACTATCCATCTGGCAATGCCTTGTTTGGATATTGGATTCCCTGTATGAGGTCTTTGGAAAGCAACGAACAATTGTTTTGTCTTTCGAATTTGTTTTGTTCTGTCAATGTAGTACATTAACGCTCTTTTGATGTCTAATGTATGTAGTGCTCTTTCAGCTACAGAATCTGGTTCTGGAAAGAACACTGGTAGTTCTACTGTTTGATTCAAGTGGAACGGTGATATGACTTTTGGTAAGAACTTTGGATTTGTTCGTAAAACTACTTTATGCTTGTGTATCTGAATAAAGGGTTCTTGTATAGTAAATGCTTGGATCTCACTTACTCTTCTTAGAGATATGATGGCAATTAGAAATGCTACTTTCCATGTTAAGTATTGTATCTCACATGAGTGCATGGGTTCAAACGGTGGACCCATGAGTCGTGTTAAGACAATATTAAGGTTCCACTAAGGAACTGGTGGCGTCCTTGGTGGGATAATTCTTTTCAGACCCTCCATAAAAGCCTTTATGACTGGGATCCTAAAAAGTGATGTTGGGTGCGTAATTTGCAGATAAGCTGAAATTGCGGTGAGATGTATTTTAATGGATGAAAAGGCTAACTTTGACTTTTGTAATTGCAGTAGGTAGCTGACAATGGGGGTCATTCCGACCCGGGGACCACGGAAGCACCGCCAACAGGCTGGCGGTGCTTCCCTGCCCATTCTGACCGCAGCGTTAAAGCCGCGGTCAGAAAAGGGAATCCGGCGGGCCCCTGCATGGGCTGAATCTCCATGGCGGCGCTGCAAGCAGCGCCCCCATGGAGATTCCGACCCCCTTCCCGCCATCCTCTTCCTGGCGTTTTTTACCGCCAGGAACAGGATGGTGGGAACGGGTGTCGTGGGGCCCCTGGGGGCCCCAGAAAGATTTTCACTGTCTGCTTAGCAGACAGTGAAAATCACGACGGGTGCAACTGCACCCGTCGCACCCCTGCAACACCGCCGGCTCCATTCGGAGCCGGCTTCTGTGTTGCAGGGTCTTTCCCGCTGGGCCGGCGGGCGCTCCCTTGGCGGGCGCCCGCTGGCCCAGCGGGAAAGCCAGAATGGCACGGAGCGGCCATTTGGAGGTGACCGCATGGCGGGCGGCGACCGCCACCCGCCGCGCTCAGAATGAGGCCCAATGTCTTTAGCAGATGCGTGTAAGGGTTGTATTTGTTTATCATGGCAGTAATGAACAAATCTTTTCCACTTATTTGCCTAGCAATGTCTTGTGGTTGGTTTCCTTGCTTGTTTTATGACCTCCATACATTCTTGTGTGAGGTCTAGATGTCCATATTCTAAGACTTCAGGAGCCAGATTGCTAGATTCAGCGATGCTGGATTTGGGTGTCTGATCTGTTGTTTGTGTTGAGTTAACAGATCTGGCCTGTTTGGTAGTTTGACATGAGGTACTACTGATAGGTCTGAAAGTGTTGTGTACCAAGGTTGCCTTGCCCAAGTTGGTGCTATAAGTATGAGTTTGAGTTTGTTTTGAGTCAATTTGTTTACCAGATATGGAAGGAGTGGGAGAGGGGGAAAAGCGTATGCAAATATCCCTGACCAACTCATCCATAACGTATTGCCTTGAGACTGATCCTGTGGGTATCTGGATGCGAAGTTTTGGCATTTTGCATTGTCTTTTGTTGCAAATAGGTCTATTTGTGGTGTTCCCCATTTTTGGAAGTAAGTGTTTAGTATTTGGGGGTGAATCTCCCATTCGTGGATCTGTTGGTGATCCCGAGAGAGATTGTCTGCTAACTGATTCTGAATCCCTGGTATAAACTGCGCTATTAGACGAATGTGGTTGTGAATTGCCCAATGCCATATTCTTTGTGCCAGGAGACAACTGTGTCGAGTGTGTTCCTCCCTGTTTGTTCAGATAATACATCGTTGTCATGTTGTCTGTTTTGACAAGAATGTGTTTGTGGCTTATAGGTTGAAATGCTTTCAACGCTAGAAATACTGCCAGTAGTTCTAAGTGATTTATGTGAAACTCGCTCTGCTGAGTGTCCCATTGTCCTTGGATGTTGTATTGGTTGAGGTGTGCTTCCCACCCTATCATGGAGGCATCTGTCGTTATTACGTATTGAGGCACTGGGTCTTGGAAAGGCCACCCTTGGTTTAAATTTATATTGTTCCACCATTGAAGCGAGGTGTATGTTTGGCGGTCTATCAACACTAGGGGGGTGATTCTAACCCTGGCGGTCGGTGATAAAGCGGCGGCCAACCCGCCAACAGGCCGGCGGTCCAAAAAATGGAATTCTGACCCTGGCGGGAACCGCCAACACAGCCCGCCACATTAACACTCCGACCGCCACGGCGGGACCGACAAACAGCGCGGCGGTCACCGCCAACAGACAGGCGGCAGACAATGTACCGCCCACACTATCATGACCGGCCAATCCGCCACCTTTTCCGGGGCGGGAGCACCGCCGATAAAAACACGGTGGAAACAGACTACGAACGGGAAAACGTGCACCTCTACGCACTCCACGAGGAAGGAGGACAGCATGGAACCCGAATTAAACATCCTACCTGCTCTTGTCTACCTGCTCATCTACCACGAGTACGAACTCCGGCGCAGACGACAACGGTGAGTACTGCACCTACGACACAGGGGAGGGGGGAGGATGAAAGGTTACGTGCACACACATACGCGATACACCCACCTCCCCCAAACCATGTACACACCAATGCAGAGCAACAAGTCACAGTGAAACCACCCAAACCCCCGTAAAAAAAGCAAGGACATAATTAAATTGTGACTCGAAATTTATGAGAAATAAAAACCACTGATAAGTCACGGTCAAATAGCAATAACAAATCAAAAATACCAATTCAATATCCAGTGCATACGATAAACCGAGGCAATAAGTCCTGCACATCTAACGAGATTCCAAGTGTCCGTGGGCCAAAGTGTAGCAACACAAGGGCAAAGCCCACACAGGAGACCTGAGTCCTTTGGAGAGAACACTGCAGGGGCATCTGATGAAAAAACCACAGGCACCTCAGGGGGAAGGGAAGGGGGGGGGGCACCACAGCCACATGTGTCCACAATGCCAGATCCACGAAGGGGCCACCATGCCCACTGTGCCATCCTGGGGAGTGCAAAGCCACAGTCTCTCAAGTCTCTACAGTGGGTGGCTTGCCCACTCGGCCATCCTGGGGAGTGCAAAGCCACAGTCTCTCAAGTCTCTACAGTGGGTGGCTTGCCCACTCGGCCATCCTGGGGAGTGCAAAGCCACAGTCTCTCAAGTCTCTACAGTGGGTGGCTTGCCCACTCGGCCATCCTGGGGAGTGCAAAGCCACAGTCCATCAGGTGGATAACAGTCTCCACCGGTCAAGGAGGAGGCATGGTGGGCACAGTGAACCGTGAACAGTAGCTCGAGACAGATCCGGCACTGTCATTGTGCCAGTGGTGCTTGAGACGGCGGGGCCCAGCGGAGCGGTGCTTGAGATGAAGGGCCCAGCGGAGCGGTGTTTGAGACGGCGGGGCCCAGCGGAGCGGTGCTTGAGACGGCGGGGCCCAGCGGAGCGGTGCTTGAGATGAAGGGCCCAGCGGAGCGGTGCTTGAGATGAAGGGCCCAGCGGAGCGGTGCTTGAGACGGCGGGGCCCAGCGGAGCGGTGCTTGAGATGAAGGGCCCAGCGGAGCGGTGCTTGAGATGAAGGGCCCAGCGGAGCGGTGCTTGAGATGAAGGGCCCAGCGGAGCGGTGCTCTTCTGCACGGCGGGGCCCTGTTCAGCGGTGCTCTTCTCCACGGCGGGGCCCTGTTCAGCGGTGCTCTTCTCCACGGCGGGGCCCTGTTCAGCGGTGCTCTTCTGCACGGCGGGGCCCTGTTCAGCGGTGCTCTTCTGCACGGCGGGGCCCTGTTCAGCGGTGCTCTTCTGCACGGCGGGGCCCTGTTCAGCGGTGCTCTTCTGCACGGCGGGGCCCTGTTCAGCGGTGCTCTTCTGCACGGCGGGGCCCTGTTCAGCGGTGCTCTTCTGCACGGCGGGGCCCTGTTCAGCGGTGCTCTTCTGCACGGCGGGCCCTGTTCAGCGGTGCTCCTCTCCATGGCGGGGCCCTGTTCAGCGGTGCTCTTCTGCACGGCGGGGCCCTGTTCAGCGGTGCTCTTCTCCACGGCGGGGCCCTGTTCAGCGGTGCTCGTCCAGTAGGTCAAGGGAGCCAGACCTGGCCTGGACTCCCTGCTCAGTCGCCCTCCGACCGTGCTGTTGCTGGACCCTTCGGTGACGGAGTCCTGGGCCCTTTGGTGTCCTTCCTAACACCCGGGATGGGGCTTGTGGGCCCCTCCTGCTCCGCGCTCCTGCTGGCTGACTTTTCCGCCCTGCTGCCCTTTCGCTCCTTAGATGGGGCTCTCGGGCCCTTGCCTCCCCTAGATGTTGTGGCTGGTGAAGTGGGCGAACTTTGCTCCTTGGAGGCAGCCGTGTCAGTCCTCTCACGGCGGCCCTTTAGCTTCCTGGTCTTCTTGCCTGGTGGGGGGCTGGCTGTCCCCTTGCTGCTGATTGAAGTGTCACTGCTGGCAAAGGGTGGGCTCCAGAACCCATGCACCACACTGACACTCAAAGCTGGGCTGGTGGTGGCTGAGGTGCTCTTGGGACTCTTTGCAGATGGAGGGGGTGGGTCAGTGGAGGGAAAGAGGTCAAGATTAGCAAGGAAAACTTTCTTAGGACCAAGGTAAAAGGTAGGAGAAGTGGTGATGGAAGTGGAGGAAGAGGATGTGGTTGTAGGAGAGTCAGGTGTGCTGTCTTTGGGTGCAGGTGCATGTGCTGGAGGCTGTCGTGAGGTGGATGGCTGTTGGGTGGGTGTCTGCGTGCGTTTGTGTGTCTTGGAAGAGGGGGTGACAGACACAGTGGGAGAGGACACAGGGGACGTGTAAATGGTAGTGGGGGTGGTGACTGCACGTGTGCGTACTGGACTGGAGGGTGTGCTGGTGATGGAAGCACTGGCTGATGGTGGTGTGCATGCAGGTGTGGGTGTAGACGTCACAGGGAGGGAGGAGGGAGACGAGGAGGAGGGGGACACAGAGGTGGTAGTGACTGTTGGAATGTCTGCATCTGGGTGTTGCTTGCGTGAATGCTTGTGGGTTCTGTGGTGCTTGTGTTTGGATCAGCTGCCCTTGGGTGTTGAGGTGTGTGCAGGCTGGTCTGATGGTGTGGATGGGATAGGCTGAGGAACAGGAGACAGAGACAGGCTGGAGGCAGTCAGAAGAGGGAGGCTGGAAACAGGGACAATGGCTGCCGTCAGTGCTGAGGCCAGAGCATTGAACGATCGTTGATGGGCAGCCTGACCCGAATGAATGCCCTCCAGGTAGGCATTGCTCCGATGCACCTCCCTTTCTACCCCCTGGATGGCATTCAAAAGGGTAGTCTGCCCAACAATGATGGTCCGCAGGAGGTCAATGACCTCCTCACTGAGGGCAGCAGGAGTAACAGGGGCAGGGGCTGAGGTGCCTGGGGCGAAGGAGACGCCCGCCTTCCTGGGCGAGCGGGCACGGAGCATAGGCTGAGGGGCTGCTGGGAGGGCGGGGCTGGTGCGCTGGGTGGCGGCTGTACCTGTAGAGGCGGGGGGCCCGGATGTTGCCGCCACCGCTAGGGAGCTCCCATCCGAGGACGTGTCGCTGTCGCTGGTGTCACCACCGGTCCCCGTTGTGGTGCTCCCCTCGCCCTCCAGATCACTGGTGCCCTCGGTGTCTGTTCCTGGTCCCACCGGGGCCTTGTGACTTGCAGCTCCCTCGTGCTCCGATGCCAATACTCCTCCGCCTGATGATGCTAATGCACAGATGCACAAGAAGACGAAGAAGAAGGGTGGGGGGAGAAAAACGAAGACCAGGGTGAGTACATGCAATGTCAACACCGTTGGCGGAAAGGACAGACACAGGAGCCTCATGCACTAAGCCGCGCATTCGGGGTACACTACTCAGTACTTCTGACTAGGACAACAGGTCTAGAGACGACAAAGGCGCACATGTGTGATGCTGGACCATCGATAGCTGTACTTGTCACCCTACAGAGGTGGGGGCCGGGAGCACAGGGCCATGCCTATAGGAGAGGACTACACTACAGAAAGCGCCCTGGCCTAATGTCACCCCCAACCCTCCTCCCCCACCCAGACGCCTCCACTGCGCAGAGAGATAGCAGAATGTGCTGATACTCACCCCCTTGTGTCTGCTGTGATGTCCTCAAGCGCCCATCCAAATCAGGGTAGGCCACCGCCAGGATCCGGGACATCAGGGGGGTCAGGGTACGACTGGCACCCCTCCTACGTTGGGAGGCCATCCCCAGCAGTGACTCGGCGGTCTTCCTGGTCCCGCGGCGGATGTCCTCCCACCTCTTGCGGCAGTGGTTGCCCCGTCTGACGTGGACCCCCAGGGCCCGGACTTCCTTGGCGATGGCACGCCAAATGTCCACTTTCTGATGGGCGCTGACCTATTTGACATGTACAGGGTGGGAAGGAAAAATCATCATTTTTCTGCATGTTAGATGCGATTGGCCCCCCCTCCCCAACCTTGCCATATGGCACATGCTCTCATCTGTCGTGCGTTGCACTCCTCATTCGCCCCCCACCCCACCAACTTAGCATCCACCCCACTCCACACAGGCATAGCCCATTCAATGTGCACCCAGTATACTTACCTGTTGGTCTGGAGGACCGTAGAGTAACGCATACTGGGGGAGGACCCCATCCACAAGTTTCTCCAACTCCTCAGACGTGAAGGCAGGGGCCCTTTCCCCAGTCGCAGCAGCCATTGTCACTTCCAGACCGAGGTCACAGCAGCACTTGCAGTGTAGGTCCTCTCCTGTGGATGATCAGGTCTCGAGTGATTAAGCAGATAGAAAATGGCGGTCACTCCCGCGGCGGTGCGTACCACGACCGCCGGCGCACCTCGTCATTGGCTCCTGAAACCCATAGGCCTCAATGTTAGCCAATGCGGCTTCGTATAGCGGTCTTCGTCCGCCTACCGCCACGGTGTGCCACGCCAGCGCATTGACCTCACATCCCATTGTCCCACTTCACAGGTCAGGCAGCCGCCATTTCAAGGGCCCACATGGCATTATTTGTACTGCGTCACACAGGCCTAGGCCTTGCATTACCACACATACACGCCTTTCAATACATAGATAATCGTGTACTATGCATGCAGTGGTGAACGTACCTGTGATTTGCTTGACTCTGTGCACCATGTTGTCCTTCCTAGGCACCGTCCGCTGGGACTTGCGAGGAGAAGGATGAATCCTCGCATGTACCGACCGCTGGTGGACCTGTCGACAATGGAAGAACGCCACATCATACTACGATACTGACTTGACCGAGCCACTATACATGAACTGTGTGCCTAGCTGGAGCCAGCCCTGATGTCCCCCATCCGCCAACCCACAGGAATTCCCCCTCTAGTGCAGTGTTGGAAAATGGGTTATTGGTAAGGGCAGGTAGGTACCTACACCTAGCAACAAGCCACTAACCTCCACCTAGGTACAGTTAGGTCTCAGTAAATTAATCCCAGCTCAACCCTTGGTAGCTTGGCAACGAGCGTCAAGGCTTAACTTAGGAGACAAAGTGTAAAGCATTCAAATATCACAAAACAGTATTCAAATAAAACACAGGAAACAGTTTAAAAATCCAAAACCACTTTATAAAAATAGTTTATATTTTTATCTTTAAAATGACACAAAAACGATTAAAATCGGTTCAGGGGAATCGGAGATATGAATTTTTAAAGAATTACTATTTTTCTAGCGCTTAGAAACAAAAAGCGCCAATCGGGTCATCTGGTTGCACCAGGACCGGGGCAAAGTCAAAGTTTCAGGCCGACCGCGATGGAGCCCTGCTCGGCTACAGGTCGCGGGAGGCCTCGGTTAAAAAGTTACCTTCTGACATAGGGCCTGATTCTAACTTTGGAGGACGGTGTTAAACCGTCCCAAAAGTGGCGGATATACCACCTACCGTATTACGAGTTCCATAGGATATAATGGACTCGTAATACGGTAGGTGGTATATCCGCCACTTTTGGGACGGTTTAACACCGTCCTCCAAAGTTAGAATCAGGCCCATAGTCTTTATTTTTAAGTTTTTCTTCACCGGGACGAACCTGGCAGTTGAATCCGACCTCCTGGAGCCCTTGTCCGGATACGCGATGTGGGTTTCCTCGGTGGAGACTTTTACCTTCGGACTTAGTTGTTTTTTCGAGATGAAAATCCTTCGACCGGGGTAAACCTGGATCTTGATCCGACGTCCATGGAGCCCTTCTCGGATACGATGGCTGGGAGGTCCCGGTCAACTTTTTACGTTCGGACTTAGTCTCTTTTTTGGATGTTTTTTTTTACCGGGACGAACCACGAAGTCAGGCCGGGTCGCGGTTGAGGCAAGCCGGCTAGAATTTCCGTGGCGGGTCGGTCCCTCTCTGGAGCTTTTTTCCAAAAATTCTCAAATCTTTTCCAAACTTCTGGGGCTTCACCCAGATGTTCTTTTAAGGTTCTTTTGGGGTCCACAGCTCACCCCAAGGGTCCAGAAGTTCTGTGATGGTCCTTGGGGGGTGCGGACTTCAACTCCCAGAATGCACCTGGCGCAAACTCCTTTTTGGCCACTGGACAGTGGTCAGCTGGTCGCTTTCTTCAGGAGTTGGTGCAGGAGACTCTGGTTTAGCAATTTTTCACCTGTAGCAAACAGGGAGTCCCTCCTTGAACCAGTTGAAGCCAGGCAAAGTCCTTCTTGTGGTGAAGCCCAAGTGTGCAGCTGGTGCAGTCCTTCTGAGTGCAGGGTCCAGGTGCAGGCCAGGGGTCCAGCAGGGCAGTCCTTCTTCTTCTTTAGTTCCTTTCTTGTTGAATTCTGGAGGGGATCTGAGGTGTGGGGGCAGGTCTGCCAGTTTTATCCTTGCTCCTGGGTGAAAAGCAGGGGGGTCCTGGTCCTCCAATCAGGTACAGGGTCGTCCCCCTGTGATGAACACTTCCTGGGAAGTGTGGCAAAAATCCATCCCAAAAGGCAACAGTTTCAAAAAATCCAACATGGCTGAATCTGATTTTTGGAGGTTACATCTGGCTGAGCCCACCCACTGGTGTGGCTAAAAATCATAAACACACCCCTCTCCTGCCCTCTCCTAATCTAATCAAGGGGGCACCTAGCTGTCTGGGGTTGCAGGATGTGGGGGTGTTGCTGGGTGCTCCAGATGTCCTTCTCTGCCTTTGAAGACCAGTTTGGCAGCCCTCCCCCTTCCTGCCTCACCATCTGCTGAGGGGAGATTCTCTCCCCCAAGCACATTCCTTTGTGTGAAGCCCGGCCACTTCACACCTCATCAAGGCAGCTTGGCAGAAGCTGCTGCAGGCTGGACAATCAGAGCACAGCAGCAAAAACAATGCAGAGCTGAAATTGGCAACTTTTTAGGTAAAGTCTAAACTTTTTACCTGGACAAGTTATATTAAATCCAACAACTGGAAGTTGTGGGATTTATTACAACAATCAATTTGATACCAAATTCTTGGTATGTAACATTTAAGGAGACTTTAAAATTTAAAATAAAGTCTGCCCATCCTAGCCTATGAAGGCCATTTACTTCAATGAGGGAAAAACGAATTTGGCTGTTTTTACCTTACCAGGGCTTATAAATCTATTTTTATAAAGTCCCTGCTTATAGTTACATGGCACCCAGCCCTAGGGGCACATAGGGCACACCTTAGGGGTGACTTATATGTAAAAATAAGGTAGTTTAAGACTTTGGAAGTACCTTTAATTCCAAAGTCGAATTTGCATATAACTAATTTAAAAGCAGCCAGCAAAGCAGGCCTGCCTTTAAAATGACACTGGGCACCTCAGCAGTGCACCTAGGTGTGCACCACCTATGCTGTGGTCCCTAAACCTACATGCCCTACCATATACTAGGGACTTATAGGTAGGTTAACTTAGCCAATTATAATTAGCCTAATTTGCATATTGATTTTACACAGAGCACAGGCCCTGGGACTGGTTAGCAGTACCCAGGGCACCATCAAAGTCAGGAAAACACAAGCAAAAAGAGGAAAATGGGGGCAAAAAGTTATGGGGCCTCTGCAATCAGCCCTGTTTTCTCACATGCAGGTTCTGTCAGTCCTCCATTTTTTGGCAAGTGGCTCATTCCAGACAACAGTGGCCATGTCATCTGGAATGTCTCAGCCTATGTTTTTAAAAATCTTGTCTAGAGTGTTGTCTGCCCTGACGAAACACATGCGGCGCTACATTGTATTCCCTGAGGAGGTTGATTTGGCCACTGTGAAGGGTGATTTCTATGCCCTTGGACATATCCCCAACATAATTGGTGCCA
Organism: Pleurodeles waltl; assembly: GCF_031143425.1. Lineage (NCBI taxonomy): Eukaryota > Metazoa > Chordata > Amphibia > Caudata > Salamandridae > Pleurodeles > Pleurodeles waltl. The sequence continues at coordinate 1,740,634,925 of NC_090440.1, read as the reverse complement.
TTGATGGGACCCATGTGGCTTTAGTACCCCCAAAAGACGATGAGCAGGTGTACAGAAACAGGAAAAGTTACCATTCTATGAACGTCCAGGTGGTCTGTTTGGCTGACCAGTACATCTCCCATGTGAATGCCATGTTCCCTGGATCAGTGCATGACGCGTATGTGATGCGAAATAGCAGCATCCCTTATGTGATGAAACAGCTACAGAGACAACGTGTGTGGCTAATTGGTGACTGTGGTTACCCCAACCTGCCTTGGCTATTGACCCCAGTGAGGATCCCCGGACCAGGGCAGAGGAACGGTACAATGAGGCCCATGGGCGAACTAGGAGGATCATTGAAAGAACCTTTGTCATGATTTCCTCCACCATGACCCTGAGTTCTTGGTCCGAAAACCTTGGGTGTCTTTGGGGTGCCATGGGGTGGTGTGGATGAGGTGTGGGGTGGTGTTTGTGGTGATATGTGGTGATGTGTGCGTAGATGTGGTGTGGGTGATGAAGTTGGGTTCCTGTGTGTGTTGGGGTTTTCTATTGCTGTGCTCGCTCTCTCTATCTCTATCTCTCTCGCTCTCGCCTTCGCTCCGATTTCCAACTAGTGGGGGTTTGTGGGTGATGTGGGTGTGTGTTTTATAGTTGATTGGATGTGTGGTTGTGTTGTTTGTATGTGTCTCAGGTGTGCGTATTTCAAAATGTCCAATGTGGCAGTGTTTTGGAGCTGTGTGTGTATTTTGACCGCGGCGGTGTGTACCGCCAATGGAATACCGCGGTTGAAAGACCGCCGCGTGGATTCGTGGGTCAGAATGGCATGGGCGTGTTTGTGTTGGCGTGACGGTGGAGGTTTGGTCATCTCCAGTTTTCCGCGGCCCGCTGATGTGGCGGCCTTCCTTGGATGTCGGATTTTTGGCGGTGTCACAGTTGGTGGTCAGAATGACCGTAGCGGTTTACCGCGGCCGCGGCGGTAGAATGGCGGACTTCTGACCGGCGGTAAGGGCCTTTTACTGCCGAGGTCAGAATGACCCCCTAGATCTTGAAGTTGACCCTGTGCCTGTGACCATTGTGATGCTAGGCACTGTTGTAAGGGCCGCATGTGCAATCTTGCGTTTGGGACAATGGCTATGCATGAGGACATCATGCCTAGTAGTTTCATCACCATCTTCACTTGTATCTTTTGTTTTGGGTACATGGCCTGTATTACATTTTAAAATGCTTGTACCCTTTGTGGACTTGGAGTGGCAATCCCTTTTGTTGTGTTGATTGTCGCCCCTAAGTATTGCTGTGTTTGACACGGCTGAAGGCGTGACTTGTTGTAGTTGAGTGAGAAACCTAGTTTGTGGAGGGTTTCCATGACATACTTTGTGTGTTGTGAACATCGTTCTTGCGTTTTGGTTTTGATTAACCAATCGTCTAGGTACGGGAACACGTGTATTTGCTGCTTTCTGATATAAGCAGCCACTACTGCCAGGCATTTTGTAAAAACTCTTGGCGCAGTTGTTATCCCGAATGGCAACACTTTGAATTGGTAATGTACTCCTTGGAATACAAACCTTAAGTACTTTCTGTGTGAAGGATGTATCGGTATATGGAAGTATGCATCCTTTAGGTCTAGTGTTGTCATGTAGTCGTGTTGTTTGAGCAATGGGATTACGTCCTGCAGTGTCACCATGGGAAAGTGATCTGATTTGATGTAGATATTTAATGTTCTGAGATCTAATATAGGTCTTAGAGTTTTGTCTTTTTTGAGTATGAGAAAGTACAGCGAGTAAACTCCTGTTCCTCTCTGATGAATTGGTACCAGTTCTATTGCATGTTTTTGTAACAACGCTTGGACCTCCAGTTGTAGAAGATCCATGTGTTGTTTTGTCATATTGTGTGTTTTCGGTGGGACATTTGAAGGAATTTTAGAAATTCAATGCAATAACCATGCTGGATAATTGCTAGGACCCAAGTGTCTGTTGTGATCTCCTCCCATTGTTTGTAGAACTTGGTTAGTCCCCCCCCCACTGGTGTTATGTGTTGGGGATTTGTGACGTCGAAGTCACTGCTTGTTCTGTGGAGTTTTGGGACTTTGGAACTTCCCTCTACTTTTTGGGAACTGTCACCCTCTATAGTGCCCCCGAAAACTTCCCGCTGATATTGGCTCTGATAAGTGGGCCTTGTTTGTGAGGTTGTGGGTTCCGTGCTTTGTCCTCGAAACCCCCCTCGAAACTGTGATTTTCGAAATGTGCCTCTACTCTGTGGGGAGTAGAGTGCGCCCATGGCTTTGCGTGATGTATACAGGGTCTGTTGGTGGCGGCTTGTATTTCTTCTCCACCCTTGGAGTTATGGCCCTGCCCTTCACAGGCTCCTGAAACACCTGTTTGGAGTGTTTTATCATTCCAGGTAGCATAGGGAGACTCTGGTACTGGCTATGTGTGGACGATAGTGTGTTAAATAAAAAGTCATCCTCAATAGGCTCTGCATGCAGGGTGACATTATGAAACGCCGCAGCTCTTGACACCACCTGTGTGTAGCTTGTACTGTCCTCAGGTGGCGACGGTCTCGCTGGATAACAGTCTGGTTTGTTATCTGATACTGGCGCATCATAAAGATCCCATGCGTCGGGATCATCCTGACTCATTCCAGTATGAGTTGGAGACTGCATCAGTGGTGGAGTGTCTATTGGTGATAGTTGTGTTGAACGTGGTGGAGATGGTGGCGGGGTTACTTGTCTTAACACCTTTGCCTGTGGCTGCTTGTCTTTCTCTTGGAAGGCAAGTCTTCTTTTCATCCAAATTGGGAGAAGAGTACTTATCTTCCCGGTGTCTTTTTGGATGTGGAGCCTTCTTTGAGTGTAATCTGGCTCCATTGACTCTAGTTCTTGTCCGAACCTATGTCCTTACATTTGTGAGGACAGTCCCTGTTTCTCTGTGTAGGAACTTGATTTCGGTTCCGAGGCCGGATGTTTCGGTATGGAAACTTTTTCGGCAGTCTTTTTCGGCTCCAACGCCACTTTTTTAGTTTTCGGCGTTCCGATCTCTCGATGCCGACTTGCTTCGGTGCCACCCTCTCGGTGCAGAAATTGCTCTGACCCCTTTCTCGGGGTCGCGTCTGCTCTGTGCCTGTATCTCGACCGGAGTCGGATGCCTTCGACACATGCATGCCCTTTTTCGGTGCCGATGGTCGGTCACCTGCTTTCCGGGTTAATGGCCTGCTGGCGGTGGCGTCCCCTGGGCTTTATTGGACTTTCCGTGTTGTGTGTCGACGTCTTACTCACGGTTTTTGGCGTCTTTTCGGGATCGACCTTGTCCGAGTCCGAATCCTCGATGGAGAAGGTTTCTTCTTCCTCCTCCAAGTGTCTTTGTCCTGTCGGCGCCGACGCCATTTGTAGTCTTCTCGCCCTTAGGTCTCTTAATGTCTTCCTCGACCGAAACGCTCGACAGGCCTCACAGGTATCCTCTTTGTGTTTGGGAGTCAAACACAAATTACAGACCAGATGCTGATCTGTGTAAGGATACTTGTTGTGACATTCGGGGCAGAAGCGGAATTGGGTCCGTTCCATTAGCCTTGAAGATGCACGTGGTCGGGCCGACCAGGCCCCGCCGGGGGATCAAAAACCCCAAAGGGCCACCGGAGTTCTTCAAAATTCGGTGTCGATCTGTTGTAACTAACCCGATACCGAACGCAAACAATACCGTAGAATTTTCCGAGATTCTAACTATCTTTCCGAACCGAAACGCGGAGCGAAAAGGAACACGTCCGAACCCGATGGCGGAAAGAAAACAATCTAAGATGGAGTCGACGCCCATGCGCAATGGAGCCGAAAGGAGAGGAGTCCCTCGATCTCGTGACTCAAAAAGACTTCTTCGAAGAAAAACACCCCGAGCCCAACACTAGATGGCGGAATGTGCACAGCATGTGTATCTGCAGCTACACATGCCATCGAACATATATATATATTTTATTTTTAACTCACACACACACACACACACACACACACACAGATACACACACAGATACACAGAAAGAAATAACCCAGTTTTGTGCAACAAACCCTTCCTCTCACACTGGGAGCAATTCAGTCTTGCTTCACCACGTTGTAGTAAATTCTCACAGGGTGGACAATGCCTCTAATAACAGAACAGTGTGCAATTCTTTAAAAAGCCAAACTCTTGTGATGAAGAGGAGGAGAAGGTACACAGTTTTTCAGAGTCTTCAGGGAAAGATGGTCCAGACCCAGAAATGTAAAAAAAAAAAATAATAATCCAGGACCAGCAGCTGTCTGATATGCTGCGGCACACCATGGAAAATATTGGGTTCTTTTCTTGATGCGTTTTCTGCCCCAATAACAAGCATCAATTCCCACCTGGCCAGCACCGAAGCTCTGTTGGAGTTATTTTTTTTTCTTTAACAAACAGCCACCTTGAAAATGGATATGTAGGGAGGTGAAGATTTGTAGGTACTGCTCAGGGAGCAAAGAGGTGGAGGTATTATTAGGGAACAAGATGATGTAGCAGAAAGAGGAGTGATGGCAATTCATCAAGATAAATGGGGAAAGGGAATGTACTTCATCCTGTTTTTGATACAGAAGACATCTAACGATTTTGGACCTAAGCGATGTCAACAAATACCTTGTATATACTTTGTATATCATCCCTTCAAAATGGTTTATTTCCTAGATCCCAGGCCCCTGATCCACCTGAAAGTATATATGCACATATCCACTCAACCTATCCACATGAAATTAATGTGCTTTCTCCTTAAGGCAAATGACCTATAGTTTGCTGTCATATTCGGCCATCCATCGTCTTCAAGGTAGTTTACCAAAGTTGAAGAGATTTGCTTTACGTGTCTCTTGGGAGCCCCCCTATATTGAGCTTCTGTTTATTTGCTCTTTGACACCCCCAACCGTATAAGTCATTCTTTCTCTCTAATAGTAGGTGTACTTGTGTTAATTGTGGTTGTAGGAAAGCAACCCTTTTAGCATGGTTAGTTCCCGCTTTTTGCCTAGCTTCTGATGTAATTTTGACTGAAACTGCACTGGATTCCTGCTAACCAGGTCCCCAAAGCCAGATCTCTTTCACCTAAAACTGCATTTCCCCAAATGGCAAAACCTTTAGATTCCTCTGTAAGTCCCTAATAAATGGTACTTCCGGTACCTAGGGCCTGGGGTACTAAAGAGGGTCCCTAAGGGCTGCAGCATGAATTGTGCCACCCTAAGGGACCCCTCATAAAAGCACGTGGCAGGCTGCCATTGCAGGCTGCGTGTCTTGGTGCAGACAAAAGTGAAACTGCAACATGGAGCACAGTGTGTGTGTGTGTCATATACCCTAAAACTGCACGTAATATATGTAAGTCACCCCTCTTGCAGGCCTTACAGCCCTAAGGCAAGGTGCATTATATTACATATGAAGGCATATCTGCACAAGCACACATGCCCCTGCTACATATCTGTCGACTCTCAGACATAGTAAGTGACCAGGAAGGCATTTTAAAAACGTGCTGGACACTGGTCACTATGAGTTCCACAGCCACATAATGGCTTCACTGAAGATAGGGATGTTTGGTATCAGTGAACCCACACTGATGCAAGTGCTTGATTCACTAATACATGCACCCAGACGGCACCTTAGAGGCTCCTCCCAAAAATCTACCAGCTACTAGCTTTTTAACTGACTGGTCGTGACCAGTTTACCCACCTTAGCCACGTTTCTGACCCCTTAAGGGCTCTTGGGTTCCACAGACAAAAGCCTGCACTGGATGGGGCGTGGACACCTTCTCCAGGCAGGATGGACATTTCAGGTCATGAAGCTTCAAAGGCCTAGCCGCCTTTGTAATGCAACCCAGGTCTCTCCAAGTGGTGGTGATGACCAACCCCCCCCCCCCTTTTTGTCCTGACCCCGCTTTTGGCAGAAAGGCAGGAAAATTAGGGAGATTAGGGGGTGGGCACCAGTTTTTAAATTCCTCAATCATGGTTAGGAAGGAATTAGACCACTGGGGTCAGGGTTATGCCAACTTCCCAACAGAAGTGGTAATAGAAAGGGTGCAGTCACCCTAATGATGGGCAACCCATTGGCACACCTTGTAACACCCCTAAATTGAGCCTTTAGGTGGCACATCTGAACCCCAGAACTCATAACCTGATGACCTAAGTAAAGAACTAAGAAGAAATACACCCGGAGAAGAGGAGAACAAGAAGCAGCTGACCTGGTACCAACACTGCAGGGCCTCTCTTCGACGGACTAGGCACCAGAAGATGCCCGTCCAGTAGCTGAACCATCAGAAACCTTGGAGGACTGCTTGCCTTTGAAGAAGACAAGTCTTCTGTGACCAGCGGAACTGCTCTCCAACCATCTCTAAGGAAAGGACTCTGCAGCACCCAGAACCTCAAAGACCGGACACCTGAAGGCACCATTGCACGCAAAGTCACCGACCCTAGGGGGAGTGGACTTCTGGTGCCAGCAAGTTTCCCCAGCTGCCCAGGGCCTGAAACCATCATTGTTTCACCCCTCCTAGACTTCCTGAAGTTGAATGTAGCCTCAGCAACCAGGCCCCCTCTCCATCAGCCTCTGAGATGAGACACCTGATCTCAAAAGAAACCACTGCATCCGTCGCCGCTGGCCCGAGTTGAAGTGGACCCCTGGTGTGAACAACATCCTCCAGCTATTCTGAGCTGACGTCCACTGTGGCTTCACCTCTCTTGGACTTCATGACGAAGCCTGCAGCATCAGAACACAGAACCCTCCCAACCGTGATTCGTCCTGGTCAAGGAAACCAGACGCCAAACAACACCCCTGCATCCATCACACCCTGAGCCCTAGTAAAGAGGACCAAAGATGCACCTATGTCCCTAAGCACATCATGTTTGCGACCTACCTGTTGGTTGGCACCGACTGGCACCCCAGTCAGAGCCTGCAGCCTAAATCCCAGGGGATCAATCCCCATTGAAATACATTGGTCACTCGACGCCATACTACACCTCTACACTCGGCTGCCCTAGTGCTGCCTGGAGTGACCTGTTGGTGTGGTCCGGAACCTTGCCCAGTACTCACTTTAAGTCTACACGATTGGTCCTATGAGTAGTTGTAAAGTGCTTGTTGGCTGAATGTGTTTTCCTTTAATAGGCTAACATTGAAGAGCTAGTGAAATTGCACTGTGTTGATTTTTGCAAGTGAAAAGTATTTATGCTTAAAAATGTACTTACCTTATAACGAAGTATTGGGGTTTAAAGTATATATAAAAAGAAGTGTTATTTTGTAAATTGGTCTCAGATTTATTCTTTCAGTTTGTGTCTCATTTAGTGGCTCTTTGATCACAACAAATGCTTAGCACTACCCTCTGATAAGCCTAACTGCTCACCCACACTACTACAAAATAGAGCATTAGTCCTATCTACTTTTTCTTCTGCAAACTAATTGGGGATCCACTGGCCTCTCTGCAGTGAACTTCTTAGTGCACCATATAGAGAGCCAGCTTCCTGCATTGGTGGAACTGCGATGTGGTCTACCACTTAGCATCTGCTGATACCACTTGTTCAATAAGTGACTACATGATTAAATCCAAACATTGCCTTTAGATAATTTTTTTGAATTGGGTATTTTTTTTCCAAATTCCTAAACGTAACTGTTAGGGTCCTGGATAGTTCCCAGCAGCATAACAGTTAAAAATCTTAAAAGACTTACTTTAGTTAGGACTGTAAAATTTGTGTTCGGATAATGGCATAGCTCAAAAAGTTCCCAACTACAAAACTATAATGAGTACCTCAGAGGGTGTGCATAAGTAGCTCATCTTTACCCTTTACTTTTGAGGTTTACTTCCAGCTTTCCCATAAGCAGTTAAAAACCCTCTGCAAAGGGCACAAAATTAAAACAGGCTCAAACCTTACCACAGTAAAGCTCCAGGACCTGTTGGCACAGTATGATCAGACCCATCTGATGGGGCCAATGACCCTAAGGATCACAGCAGATTGAGTAAGTTGGACTCTCCATACTTGAGAGGATCCTGCACCCCACATATAACCTCAGATGCCTAGAGCACATCCCTCTAGTGAGGACGGCTCAAGGCCCAGAGAAGAACTCTCTGAGGATGAGATTATTTAGAAGAGATTGGCTTGAAGAATTGCCCTGGAACACAGGATACCGGCCATAAAAAAGGTAAAGAGCAGAAACTAGGTACAGTGTAGGGCACTCTAACCCTAAAATACCCAAAGGGATTGTCCCCAAATATGAGGATGATGATGATATCACCAAGTGTTTCACAGCCTTTGACAGGGCCAGTGTTTCCTAAAAGCTTAGCAAACACTGGGGCTCTCTCGTTTGGGAAATGTTCTCAGAAAAATGCAGGGATAGACTCTTGACACTGAATGAGGCAGATGTTCAACCCTATGACCTCAGAAGAACACCCCGCTTGAGGGCTTTGGGCTTACTCCTGAAGAGTACAGAACTAACTTCAGGTAAACTCTAAAAAACTCAGTCAGCCCTGTAGTCTTTTCAGTACAGACACTAGGTGGCTGGTTAGAAGGTAACAATGTGCATGATTATGAGGGACTTTACAATGTATTGATGACTGAACATCTGTTGAGTTATTGTGTGCAGGAAAAGCTAAATCAGTACCTGGTAGGCCTAGGTTCACTTTCTCTTCAAGAATTGGGCAAGAAGGTAGACCACTGGGTCAAACCAAGCGTGACCAAAACTTCCACTGGTGGGGGAATACCACAAAAAGAAGGCCAAACAGTTCCCCAGAGGAAAAGAGGGTAACCAAAAAAAGGAGTCTTCTGAAGGCCCCCAAAAACCTACACAGGAGGGTGGGTCACAAGTCTTTACCCAGCCCAAAGGCAGGTACAAGGGTAATAACTGAGATCATAGAAAGGCTTGGTGTCATACCTGCCAAACCAATGAACACCAAATTGGAGATCTTAACTGTTCAAGCAAAAATAATGCTCGTAGTGCACCTGCAGTAATTGCAGTGTTAAGTCTCCAGATGGGATTCCAAGTTGGCCCTGGCCATGTCAATGAGCCTACTGAGGCAACCTTAGTCTCAGAGGGTGGGATGGATGTAGCTGCCGTGGCTGTCTGGCCCAAGAATCTATAGAGATTCAGACAACAGCCTCATATCAACCAAGTTGAAGCACCGAGAGACACTGGTGCCAGTGTCACCATTGTGACTGAGCAACTTGTGTCCACTGAACAGTATCTGACTGGTAAGACATACAAAGTCCTTAATGCTGATAATCAGGCTAAGGTACATCCTACGGCAATGGTATCCTTGGAATAAGTAGGGGTTACTGGCCGGAATAAGATGGTGATATCTCCCGCCATACATGTGCACTGTCTGCTAGGAAATGATCTGGGCTGAGGTAGAAATAAAAACCCATGCAGCTATGCTGAGTATCCCTGAACGGATCTGAGTAAAAACAAAATCGCAAGGCTGAGGGTGAAAAAGTAGAGTTGGAGTCTGGAATGATGGTCCAGCCTACTAAAAGGAAAGACAAAAAGTCTGGGACGGCAGCTTCCAACCAGACACCAGAACAAGTCCCCTCTTCTCAGGGATAAGACCTGACAGCCCCAAATGAATTGAACCTCAGCTCGGGACTTGCGTGGCAGAGCTCCTAGGACCAGGGGGACGCTTTAGGGAGGATCTGCGCCAGGGACAGAGGACCTGTCCCACTCTTGAATGCCTGATAACGCAAGCTGCTTGTCAGGAAAAGGGAGATATCAGTGGCTCCCACAGGACCTACTCCTATTCACTGAGGCCAGAGACCCACACCTGGTGCCACTAGGAGGGTGATAGTGCCTCAGCAGTTTAGAGAGTTTCTCCTCACTTTGACCCACGATATCCCCCTAGCTGGGCATCTTGGCCATGCAAAAACACGAAGTAGGTTGGTAACCCATGTCTACTAGCCTAGTATGTCCAAAACGTTTTCCCCAGGGAGGGGAGCTTTAAAGGCCTTTCCGCCTTTGTAATGCAACCCAGGTCTCTCCAGATGGTGGAGATGACCAGCCCCCCATCCTGACCCCAAATTTGGCAGCAGCACAGCTAGGAAATTAGTTAAATTAGGAGGAGTGCCAACTTCATACCAGTCGAACCCCTGAGGTGGACGAGCTGATGTGGAAACTACTTTTTAAATTACTCTACCTTGTTTGGAAGGAGTTAGGCCACTAGGGTTATGCCACTTCCCAGAGGAAGTGGTCATAAGAAATGTGTAGTCAGCCTAAAGGTGGTTAGCCCATTGGCTACTGCCTGGCACTCCCCAGTAATGCCCCTAAATTGAGTATTTAGGTGGCACCCCTGAACACTAGAACTCAGATTTCGACAGCCTAAGAAGACCCAGACAAAGAAGGGTTGCACCCACAGAAGAGGAAAAGAAAAAGCAGCTGTCCTGGAACAAGCCACTCCAGCCTGCCTGCTGACCTTGAAGGATCCTGCACTAGAAGCCAACTTGACTCAAGCCTCCAGTGGGAACTGGACTTGCCCTGCAACAAGAAACTCCCAAAAAAAAGAAAAAAAGAAAAAAAAAAAAAAAGACTGCTGGTGGACCCCAGAAACCCGATACCAGAAGTGACCACTGCATCCAACGTCCACGACCTGAGGTGAAGCCAACTGACAGTGCTAACACCAGTCCCCAGCTGCCAAGAGAACAAGTCCAGTGTGGTCTCACCCATCTTTGACTCTCCTGAGACGCCTGCAGTCTCTGAACGCAGGCCCCCTCTCCCACATGCTTGTGGAGAAAGAAAATCCGTCAGCTCCAGCAATCATTGCACCTGTGACCTCTGACCCCAGTTGAGGTGTGTTATGGGGGCCAATGACGTCCCCTTGCTCCTAAGAGCTTAAGTAAACCCTGGGTCCATCCCTGCTGGACTCCACAGCGATGCCTATAGCCTCAACACACAGGACCCCCTGAAGGTGAGTGCTCCTGGACATAAAAACTCAATGCATAAAGATACCACTTGCATCTGTCACCCCTGGGCACAGGAGAAGAGGGCCAGATGTGCACCTACGTCCCTGAGCACCCCAAGTCCATTGCCTACCTGCTTGTTGTCCCCTACTGGCTTCCCAGCCAGAGCCTGCTACCTGTTTGTCATGGGGTGAAACTCCCATAGGAAACCTTTGGGCATCCAATCCTACACTGCACCTCTGCATGCGGCTGCCCTAGTGACGCCCTGTGTGACCCATTAGTGTGGTTCTGATCAGTGCCTAGTACGTTCTTTAACTGCCTGAGATTGGCTTTGTAAGTCGTTGTTAACCATGTGTTTGCTGAATATTGTTTTTCCTCCATAGGATAACATTGGGAGAACTCTGAAAATTGTGCTGTGTATATTTTTGAAACTGCAAATTATTTATGCTGATAAGTCTACTTGATTACGAAGTTCTTGGGTTCAAAAAATATATAAAAAAGAATTATTTTTCTAAATTTGTCTTGGATTTATTCATTGAGTATGTGTCTCATTTATTACCTCTGTGACTACAACAAATGCTTAGCACTACCCTCTGATAAACGCTCACCGACGCTACCACAAAATAGAGCATTAATCATATCTACTTCTGTCTTTGCAATACCAACTGGGTATCCACTGGACTCTCTGCACAGTGTACTTCATTTAAGTGCACTATAAAGAGAGCCAGCTTCATACAATGTACCTCTTTCTTCAATAAGTAGTACTATTCCCTGGGGAAGGTGCAATCAATATTCTATGATTGTTTTATTGGCACTGAATGATAAAAGCCAACCTCTAACTAATTAGTTCCATGAACAATACAAAATGGTACTTTGTCACGTTTTGTGGGCACTTTGCCTGTTACTGCTTTGGATTTGTAGCCTGTATAGGAGGTCCACGCCTGACTACTAGAGCCCCAATCTTGGTCCTTGCCACCTGTAATACATACGGTCTGGGTTGTCTATATACATTCTCTAGTTTCAGCAATACCTCATATTTGATGTGCATTAAAATGTTTATGCTTGAGTGTGGTGTTTAATCCATTAACGCTGCCCATGTGGATCCCGGAAGTCTTGATAGACCCGTTCTAACTAGCTCTCCTATACATGGTAACTCCCCATTGAACCATAATGAAGGTTCTTGATAACTTAAGGGAGGGTCTGCCATTTACAACAGTGCCTGTCCCCAAAAACATCCTGCTGGGGGACTGCAGCCATTTTTACATATTTGCGCTTTGACAGGTCTTGTAATGAACATCTACAACACTTCCTGAGAGTGGATCTTTTGAACAGCCGAGTTTACTACATCGGGGGACAACAATACCTAAAGCATATTCCCTCTAGGTATTGTTGTTCAGGTTGCTTTTTGAGTTTAGCCATACCACATTTCCATTGTCTTTGATTATTGTCGGATTTTCAAGAGGATCGACAACCATATACCCATGTAAACAGTCTCATTCATTTAGGTTTTGGAACGCTACATATCGTTCTAAGTTGTATGCACCACCATTCTATGAAAAGTTAGTGAATGTCTCACAACCTTAACTACGTAGGAATTATTTGTCTGATACTCTCCATCCAGAATACTACACAGGCACTGTCAGAATCTGTCCTGCATATCCTACACCTTTATGTCTGTGTTACAAAAGCAAGTTATTAATATAGCAAAGTATTAATAAAGAAAACAAATAAAACAAAACATTTCTTGGTTCATCTGGAACAATCACCTAATTAAGAGAACACAAAATATCTGCAAAGCACATATGCTGTGAAAAAACAATCTTAATGGAATCCCACATTATTTCAGAAAGGGAAAAAAGCATTTTTAGGCTTAAGTTACTTAATATTCCACTATTGCAATCTGAGGGTGCATGATGTTAAGCAGACAAGAAACGAACACTAGCTCTGAGACCTAGATGAGGAGAGAATCAAACATTTGTCTACTTTGTATGATGTTCTGAATTTCCTGAACCATGGAGGAAATACCTCAAACTAGTTTTTTTCCTAATGGGACAAGATCTGATAAATCGGTTTTTAATAATATTTTAGGCAGAATAATGGAAAACTGTGTTGTATAACTGTTAATATTGAAACATTTTAAGTAGTGGAATAAACAATAATTCAAATGCATTCAAATTATCACATGAAGGAGAGCAGTTCTCTTGCAAAGAGTGCCATATTTGTTTGGTGACCAGGGCACAAGATCTTGATTGCTACTATATACTTAATCAGACTGAATGCTACAATGCTCTATGACCAAATTCTCGTGCAGCTAGTAGGCCTCATCTTTACACAGCACCTCTTTCTATTTACCCTATCTGACAATTTTCCAACTTTTTCCAACTGACCAGAGAAAGCTTGAAGATTGCCACGGACTGAGAAGTCCTTCTTATAAACCAAATCCACCAAAAGACACAGGGAAAATGAATGTGCACTGCACTCCCCCGACCTTCTACTGCAACAGAGGAGGTGCTGAAGTGTGTTGTCAAGCTTAGGAGAATTAAGGCTCTGTCTCTCTCTCTTTGTATGACTCTTTCATGAAGGGCATTTCACAAAATTGTAGACAGTGGCCTCAATTATTAAAATGACTAAGACATTCAGTGTCACTTATTGAGTATCCAAATATTTTTCTACATTACTGTACAAGTTCAACCCCATGCCACACCTAAAACCAGTCCGTTATGGAGCAATTATATTTAAATGCTGATGAAAAGGCAGAGCAAATGGCCTCTTAGCGCGTGACGAGATAACAAAATAGGCGAGCATTTGTGCAGAAATAACATACACAATAGCATTGATAAAGATTCTAGCCTTAGATATACTGGAAGAGATAAATACCAAATGAGAAGACAGATTCATTTGATCGAAATGAAAAACACATTGAGTAAAATAATGTTCAAATCATTCACTCTAAAACACACAACATATTACTCAAATTTTTACCTCCCCATGAACTTGTCCCTGCAGAAGAAACTGGAGCAGACTGTACAGATGATGTAAAATCTGGCTGCAGATCAAGAAGATCATTGGATGGTCTACTGGCACTGCACTCAAAAACACTTTATTTTGAATTTGATCATAAAATAAATTTACTGCAAGCACTTTGCATGTTTTCATGACTTCAAATAACTTTGTACCAGAAAAAAAAAAACACATTAGAAGGTATTAGCCTTGCTTTCCTTACTCCCTCTATTTTCTCTGGAAAGTGGCAATAGGCTGTGTTTTTGTAATAACATTTTAAGGTCTGGCATTTCCTCATTTGTACAGCGCAATACATAACACCACCTGAATATTTTTTCATTGCTTCCCATCACTTGCCCAGTTGTCTGTGGTATTATACTCCACTTCTGAATATGTACTCAATGTTGATTTATGAAAATATTATAAAACTACTAAAATACAGACTATCACTTATGTTAATTTGGGCAAACGTATTTCCAGTAATTGACAACATAAATACAATTTAAGGTAAATAGTCAGATTTTGTCCTACACCAACTGCACTGCCAATATACCAGCTATTTTACTGGTATGTACTCTTAGCTGTTAAGAAAGATAATCTATGGATACAATAGTTACATAATCAATCTGGTAAACAGCAAATATCAAAATGGTTTTTCATCATCGTCCGCAAAAAAACACAAATAAATTAACACTGTCAAATCAAGCAAGATAAATGTTCGTCAAATCATTAAATTGAAGAGTTCAAATATCAATGTACAAAAAAAAAAGTTGCCTGCTAGTGCCTATATAAATATTATATATGGAAAATGTCAGTTACCCAGTGTACATCTGTTTGTGGCATGTTCCGCTGCAGATTCACATGCTGTGCATAGGTCCTGCCATCTAGTGTTGGGCTCGGAGTGTTACAAGTTGTTTTTCTTAGAAGAAGTGTTTGAGTCACGGGATTGAGTGACTCCTCCTCTTCTGCTCCACTGCGCATGAGCATTGACTCCATCTTGGATTGTTTTCCCGCAGAGGTAAGGTAGAAGTGATAGAGTAGAAAGGAAAGATGTCCATGCAAATGGAAGTGAAATATATGTATAAATATGTACAAATGTTTGTTGTAACTTAAATGGCTACATGCTCCCGGGGAGGCGGGTGGGTGCATGTGAATCTGCAGTGGAACAAGCCACGAACAGATGTTCACTGGGTAAGTGACATTTTCCGTTCAATGGCATGTGTAGCTGCAGATACACATGCTGTTCATAGACTACAAAGCAGTTTTCCTCCAATAAGCAGTGGTCAGCCTGTAGGAGTTGAGGTTGTTTGAAATAGTGTTCTTAGTACAGCCTGTACTACTGTGGCTTGTTGTGCTGCTAACACATCTACACAGTAATTCTTGGTAAATGTATGGGGTGTTGACCAAGTGGCTGCTTTACAAATCTCTGTCATTGGTATATTTCCTAAAAAGGCCAGTGCTGCACCTTTTTTTCTTGTGGAATGTGCGTTTGGTGTTACTAATAGCTATCTTTTGGCTTTTAGGCAACACGTTTGGATACATTTTACTATCCATCTAGCTAGTCCTTCTTTTGAGATTGGATTTCTAGTATGTGGTTTTTGGAATGCCACAAATAACTGTTTAGTTTTCCTAAATGATTTTGTTCTGTCAATGTAATACATTAAAGCTCTTTTAATGTCTAATGTATGCAGCGCTCTTTCTGCTACTGATTCTGGCTGTGGGAAGAAGACTGGAAGTTCCACTGTTTGACTGATATGAAACGGTGAGATGACTTTAGGTAGGAAGTTTGGTTTGTGCGAAGTACTACTTTATGTTTGTGTATTTGTATAAAGGGTTGTTCAATAGTGAATGCTTGTATTTCACTAACTCTTCGTAATGAAGTGATTGCAACGAGGAATGCTACTTTCCACGTTAGATATTGAATCTGACACGAATGCATGGGTTCGAATGGTGGACCCATGAGCCGTGTGAGTACAATATTGAGATTCCATGAAGGCACTGGAGCTGTTCTTGGTGGTATGATACGTTTTAGCCCTTCCATGAAGGCTTTGATAACAGGGACTCTAAATAGAGATGTGTGTGGTATACTTTGTAAATATGCTGAAATAGCTGTGAGATGTATTTTAATGAATGAAAAAGCTAAATTTGCTTTTTGCAGATGAAGCAAGTAACCTACAATATCTTTTATTGATGCGGAAAGAGGTGTAAATTGTTTGGATTGACAGTAAAAGACAAACCTTTTCCATTTATTTGCATAGCACTGCCTGGTAGTGGGTTTTCTTGCTTGTTTAATTACTTCCATACATTCTGGTGGAAGATGTAGATATCCAAACTCTAAGACTTCAGGAGCCAAATTGCTAGATTGAGTATTGCTGGATTTGGATGCCTGATTAGTTGTTTGTTTTGTGTCAACAGATCTGGTCTGTTTGGCAGCTTGATGTGTGGTACTAGTGATAGGTCTAACAATGTTGTGTACCATGGTTGACATGCCCACGTTGGCGCTATAAGTATAGGTTTGAGTTTGTTTTGACGCAGTTTGTTGACCAGAAATGGAATGAGCTGGAGAGGGGGAAAAGCGTAAGAAAATATGCCTGACCAGTTGATCCATAGAGCATTGCCCTTGGTAGAGGGTGTGAGAATCTGGATGCGAAGTTTTGGCATTTTGCGTTTTCGCTGCTGGCGAATAGATCTATGTCTGGTGTTCCCCATTGGTGAAAGTATTTGTGAAGTACTTGGGGGTGAATTTCTCACTTGTGTGTTTGTTGATGATCCTAGCTGAGAACATTTGCTAATTGATTGTGTATCCCTGGAATGTATTGTGCTACAGGGGGAATGTTGTTGTGTATTGCCCAATGCAAAATCTTTTGTGCTAGAAGGCATAGTTGTGATGAGTGGGTCCCGCCTTGTTTGTTTAGGTAGTACATTGTAGTCATGTTTTATGTTTTGATGAGAATGTGTTTGTGAACGAGAAAAGGTTGAACGGCTTTGAGTGCTAGAAATACTGCTAGCAATTCTAAGTGGTTTATGTGAAGTTGTTTGGGTTTGTTGTCCCATTGTCCCTGAATGTTGTGATTGTTGAGGTGTGCTCCCCATCCAATCATTGATGCATCTGTTGTAAGTGTGGCTTGAGGCACAGGGTATTGAAATGGTCCCCTTTGTTTAAATTTGTGGATTTCCACCACTGAAGCAAGATGTGTGTTTGGCGGTCTATCAACACTAGATCTTGAAGTTGACCATGTGCCTGTGACCATTGTTTTGCAAGGCACTGTTGTAAGGGCCACATGTTTAGTCTTGCATTCAGGACAATGGCGATGCATGATGCCATCATGCCCAACAGTTTCATGACAAACTTGACTGTGTACTGTTGGTTTGGCTGTATTTGTGGTAATATATTGTGGAATGATTGTACCCTTTGTGGACTTGGGCTTGCAAGTGCTTTTTGGGTATTTAATGTGGCTCCTAAATACTGTTGAACTTGCGCTGGTTGGGAGTGAGATTTTTGGTAGTTTATTGAGAACCCTAGCGTGTGTAGGGTCTGTATTACATAACGTGTATGGTGTTGACACTGTGTCTGGCTGTTGGATTTTATTAGCCAGTCGTTGAGATATGGGACGACATGGATGTTTTGCCTTCTTATGTAGGCTGCGACTACAGCAAGGCATTTTGTAAATACTCTGGGAGCTGTTGTTATCCCAAAAGGCAGCACTTTGAACTGGTAATGTTTTCCTTGTATTACAAACCTGAGATATTTTCTGTGTGCTGGATGGATCGGTATGTGAAAATACGCATCTTTGAGATCCAATGTTGCCATAAAATCTTGTTGTTGTTACAGTGGGACTACATCCTGTAGTGTTATCAAGTGAAAGTGTTCTGATAAGATGTAAAGATTGAGGGTTCTGAGATCTAGTATTGGTCTCAATGTTCCCTCTTTTTGGGGAATGAGGAAATACAGGGAGTAAACCCCTGTTCCTATTTGATGATGTGGTACAAGCTCTATGGCTTGTTTGAATAGTAGTGACTGTACCTCTGTTTGCAACATTGAAATGTGTTGGGAGGAGAGTTTGTGTGGTTTTGGAGGTATATCTGGAGGAATTTGCGCGAATTCTATGCAGTAACCATGGTGGATAATGGATAAGACCCAATTGTCTGTTGTGATGGGTAACCAGTGTGTGTGGAACTTTTGCAGTCTTCCTCCCACAGGGGAAGTGTGGTGAGGGAAGATGTGGAGCAAGTCACTGCTTTGTGTGTGAGGTTTGCTTTGATGGCTGATATTTTCCCCTACCTCTGGGGAATTGGCCCTTGTAAGTTCCTTGAAACCCACCTCTTTGGTATTGAGGCTGGTAGGACAGTTTTGATTGTGAGGTAGATGCCTCAGATGTTTAGGCTCTAAAACCTCCCCTGTATTGAGGCTTGCGAAATAAGTCTCTGTACTGTGTTGAATAAAGAGCACCCATGGCTTTAGCAGTGTCAGAGTCCTTTTTCTTTTTTTCAATGGCTGTATCAACCTGAGTGACAAAAAGCTTTTTTTCTTTGAATGGCATGTTAAGGACAGCCTGCTGGATTTCTGGTTTAAACCCAGACGACCGAAGCCATGCGTGTCTTCTAATGGTGACCACAGTATTGATTGTTCTTGCCGCTGTGTCTGCAGAATCTAGAGCTGACCTAATTTGATTATTTGTAATAGCCTGCCCTTCCTCGACTACCTGCTGGGCTCTTCTCTTTTTTGTTGATCCTTGGGGAGATTCTGGATGATATCTTTCATCTCGTCCCAGGGGGCCCTATCGTACCTAGCTAGTAGTGCTTGGGAGTTGGCTAATCTCCATTAATTGGCTGCTTGTGATGCTACTCGTTTACCAGCAGCATCAAATTTCCTGCTTTCTTTATCTGGTGGCAGTGCATCAGCCTAGCGACTGGGAGTTAGCCCTTTTCCTTGCTGCGCTGACCACTACGGAATCTGGAGGTAGCTGCTAGGTAATGAAAGCTGGGTCCGAAGGAGGTGGCTTATATTTCTTTTCTACCCTAGGAGTGATGACTCTTGCCTTAACTGGTTCCTGAAAAATCTGATGTGCATGTTTTAACATGCCAGGAAGCATGGGTAGAGACTGGTACGTAGTGTGAGTGGAGGATAACGTATTAAAGAGAAAATCATCCTCAAGAGGTTCTGTGTGCATGGCTACATTATGGTATGACGCTGCTCTAGCTAGAACCTGAGTGTATGAGGTCCGATCCTCTGGGGAGGAAGGTTTTGACAGATAGCAGTCTGGACTGTTATCAGAAATGGGATCATCGTAAAGGTTGACATTATCTTGGTGCGAATCTGCAGAGTGTACTGGAGACTGTGCAGCGGGGGTAGTAGGTGGAGAGACAGTCAGGTGAGGAGAATGAGGAGGATACTAATGAGCTGAGAACTGTGGAGGTGGAGATTTTTTGGGGGGTTTTGGCACTTTAGCTGGTCGCTGATCATTGTCCAATTGTCCTTGAAAGGCCAGCTTCCTCTTTGTTTTTTAGAAGAGGTGCAGTTAGGATCTTGCCAGTGTCTTTATGAATTTGAATCCTGGCCTGCCTTTCAGCAAAATCCTCCATTTGCATAAGTTCCTCAGCAAATCTATGACTTGCTTTAAGTTGTTTGGAAAGTCCATGCTCCTCTTTGTATATGGGTCTTTTCGGCTCCGAAGCCAGTTTCTTCAGTATCGAAAGGCCTGGAGTAGATGTTGGCCTCGGCTCCGAGAGGGATTTTCGAGGTTTTGACTCAATGGGTCGGTGTTTGCCTATTTCGGAGCCTGTGCTTCAGCTCGAATGCGAAGGCTTCAGTGGCGTTGCCTTTTTCGGTGCCGAAGTTGTTGCTTGGTCACCGGAAGTCTTTTTACGGGTGGTGCCATGGCCTTCTGACAGTGGCGTCCCCGAGGCCTTGTGTTTGGGCTTGGATGGGACAGGGGCAGGTGTACTCACGTGCTGTCCTGCCGTGATTGGTCTGTCATTGTCAGTCTCTTGCTCGGAGTTGGACCCCGAATGGAGACTGCGGTGCGCATAATCTCCTCTTCTTCCATGTCGAGGCGTTCAGTGCTTCTCAACGCCATTTCCAACCTTCACCTCTTCGGTCTTGTAGAGTCTTCTGCGAGTGGAAGGGTCAGCAGGCCTCGCAAGTATCCTCTTGGTGGTCTGGAGATAGACACAGGTTACAGACAAGATGTTGGTCTGTATAAGGGAACTTGGCGTGGCACCGAGGGCAGAAACGAAACGGGGTCCAGTCCATGAGGCTTTGACAAGGCTTTGGTCAGCCCAACTAGGCCCAAGTTGTGCGCAGGTGCCCCGAAGGGCAAGTAAGGAGCTGGATCTGCTGGTATTGAAGTGTTGATGACAGATGGTACGCAATTGAAACAATACCGACTAATTAGAGAGTTTGTAGCACTTTTCCGACTCAAACTACTGGAGCGAAAAAAAAAACATCCGAACCCAATGGCGGAAAGGAAACAATCTAAAATGGAGTCGATGCCCATGCGCAATGGAGCCAAAAAGGAGGAGTCACTCGATCCCTTGATTCGAAACACTTCTTCGAAGAAAAACAACTTGTAACACTCAGAGCCCAACACCAGATGGCAGGACCTAGCATGTGTATCTGCTGCTACAACATATACACACACACACACACACACACACACACATCTATACACATAGATACACACACGGTTATACATACATATATTCTAGAAAAAACAACTCAATTTAAGTGTGTTTTGCAGCTCCACACGCAGCTTTATTAAGTTAAATAGCCAGCCATGAAATCATAGACAATCGTATGAGGAGTATCCCATCCACTACTGACATCATTACATGGTCAAAGTGAAGAAGAATGTACTAATAAAATCAAAGCATGCAACACTACTCCAACAACCATATCTGTCATAAAAGAGAAAAGAAGCTATGCTTGGCATGCAATCCATTAAATCTTGAGAAAATGACTGTTATCATTTTAATTCACTTGGAAGATCAACTAGATACAAGAACCTATTCTATAGAAATTTGGTCATATACATGTTTGAAGTTCTAAAAATAAGAGAGAACATAGCATTATTTTTTAATTCAAGTTGCTGTTTTAAACAATATGTGAGCATTTCCTTCAGGTGGAATTAAAATAGCAATTTGTTTTTAAAAAGGTGTTATATAGACAGAGTTGCGATATTGCAACCTAATTAAGTGAAAAGATGTTAGCTTTTGCTTAAGAAAACATGAATAACCTCATGTTTAGTATTGCTGAGGTACTTGTACTACAGCTGACAGGTACTCCGGATGTACTATTAGAAGGCTTGTTTGATCCCCAGTGCAAAGGAGGAACAACTATTACATTGCTTAAAATGGAAAACAAAGAATTACGAAGTGCATATAAAACAAAGTAGCCGGGTACTTACCGCTTTAGCTCACTAGAAACTTTCCAATCACAATAACATTTTAGAATATTGAAAAAGCAAAAAAAGAGGTGGTGTCTAGAGCTACGTGGAGTTGGGCAAGAAACAAACTACATCATCTAATTACAGTTTAAAAGCATGCTTATTTTTGGTATTCGTTAATTTTAGTCACAGGATTCACACATTTGGTGCCATGGGGGCAGAGAAGGGGCAGTTATTTACAGGTTTACTGGTCTGTCAAATAACTGAGTTACATTACGGCCACAGTGGGCGTTACCTCATGACTAAGTTCAACTGAGGCTCTTAACTACTAGTTTCAGGCACATATTTAATTTCCTAATGTGTCACAAATATTGTAGTTAGCAAAAAAGACTCTTTCATGCTCTACTGTTGTAGGTTGTGATTTGCCAGGTTATATATTGTAGTATTCTTGTTTGTTCATGTAGTTTGCTAGTCTTAGGTGCTCAAGTATGTAACTAGGCCTTTAAAAATAGCATGAATAATTTCCCTAAATTATCTTAATAATATTAGCAAAAGGTGTGAAATTGTTTAGCAACATAGTAGTTTTACAAAAGAGGTACTAAGGTGTGACTGAAACGGCAATGCTTTGTGGTGAATATGTTGGACGAAAGTTTCATCATTGTTACAGCAATTTTAGTATCTTAAGTATTTTATTTCACAACCCACAGCATTTGGTCCCAAATATTGGCAGGTTCGGTTGTCTACACATGTACTATGGAGTGTTGCCCAGCATAATATTGGCTAGAAAGAGAACCATTCGGAAAATCAATTACAGTATTTATCAAAATACAGATATTTGTCATAATATCAAGCATATCAATAGTTTATTTTCTAGACACAAATTTAGCAAGTGTGGATAGGAAGGTGATAATAGGGGAGACTTCAAAGGTGTAAATGTTTTTATTCATGGTCAGTACCTTATTTTATCTCTTTATTTTTCATAATTTTATAGTGCACAAACTTGACACAAGGACAATAATTGATTTACATTAGCACCAGACTACATCAGGCTTTTATTTTTTAGCCAAGGTGAGATTAAGCGATTGGCCCAAAATCACTGGATGTTGAGCTGAGGCTGCGACTCAAGTCTGGTTCACCGATGAGGCCACATCTCCTGTGTTGCTGGGCCTTAAAGGAAATGGGACATGCTGATGCATGAAAACTTGCAAGATAAACTAAGTAGTACAGAGAAAGGCACAAAGGCCAACGTTGACAAGTCAGACCTGGGGTCAAAAAGAGACTGAGGCCTATACATTTGATTTAAATAAATACTTGAAGACCTGCTCCACTGAAATCATATCATTAATAACTCACTGAATTAATGCCACATGCGGTGCCATCTATTTTCTCAACACACAGCACCCACTCAATCATACTTTTTCAATCATCTACTTACAACCTCTTAAATTTTCTGATCGCTCATTACACACCTCATGTTTTACCCAAGTCTGCTTAATATGTCACTCACCATTTAAACCACTTCTAACACCGCCAATAAAGCCACTAATTATAGTAATAAAACAGACACGTCACCCCTCACACCCATGCATCCCAATAATGACCAAGCAATCACTCACATCATCCACCCAGTCATACCAACGCTATATTCACTTCACCAGAATAGCACTCACTACACCTCTTACTCTCGCACTTACAGCAGCATACTACCACAAATGATGATTTAAAGACTCACTAAAGTACACAACCCACAACTGTGCCAACACCTCATTCTGGGCCTGATTTAGATTTTGGTGGAGGGATTACTCTGTCACAACAGTCACAGATGCTCTGTATGCCGAAATTAAATTCCATAGGAAACAATAGGATTTAGTTGTCAGAGTACGGGATAGCTGTCCCTGTTGTGACGGAGTAATCCCTCTGCCTAAATCTAAATCCGGTCCTCTGTCTTTTGGTCCAACTCCCATACAATCTGGCATTAAGACTCCTTTGGTTTTCACTAAGTAATAGCGTATCACCACCTGAGAGGTAAGGGGGTAAAAGTACTATATATTTTAAGCAGATATAGCACTAAGCTAGAGTACATACGGTACATTTAAGAAAATTTGCAAAAGTTACCAAATGTTTATACTTCCATTCCTCAGATCTTCGTTTTTCAGCTATACTATCTTTCGACAAGCAATACTGGTCTGGAGATTACAATGCATTAAGAAGATATGCGCTGGCAGGACCCCATACCAGGTGGTGGGAAGAAATTGCAGTATGAATGTTTACACTTGCTTTAAAATTTGAGATAGGGTAGTCTTAGTTGCAGAGGCAAGGCATTACAGAGTCTAGGAGTATTTCAAGAAAAAGCTAGTTATCAAACTCCCGGCAGGGTGGCCGCCATCTATGCCGTGACCTCCCTGCCAGAGCTATTATGAGTTTCCTGCTATGTCAGTGGGCAGAAACCTAAGTTTAGGTTACACTAATCGAGCCGTCAGTAATTCTGTCGCCTGCAGTGTGCCAAGGCACCCTCGCAATGTTCACTGTCTGCAAAGCACTGCAATGGTGCTGACCAGGGGGGAGCCTGCACTGCCCATGTCAAGTGCAAGGGCAGTGCATGATTCCCCCCCTCCCCCGTGGCCCCTTGCACCTGTTCTCCGCCAGCCTTTGCATGGCAGTGCTACAGCCATGAAATCGCTGGCACAGAACAAGGTCATAATCCCTAGGGCAGGGCTGCTTGCAGCACTGCCCTGGTGGATAAGGATTTCCGCCACCACCAGGATCCAAGCTCGGTTGTAATGTGGCAGTCAAGAGCACCACAGTGAGTGTGGCGGTCTATAGACCACCACACTCTTAATGAGGCACAAAGTCTTGATTTTAATGAATGCATGAAGATATTGCCCGTACAAGGCTTTTAGGGATAGATGACGGAGGCAGTACATTCCTATGATCAATGTGAGAAAACAAAAGAGACTGGAGTGGATGAAGAATTTGATCTTGTTGATTAAGCAACTTGGTGAGAAGATGATTGTGCCTTGTTGGTCACACAATTCAAAAGGCTAAATAATAGCAGAATCATTTTGCACAGAAGATGAACACATGCCTGACAGACAGGACTACATTTTTCTGGGGTCTGCCCAAATGGGAGAACAAATTCTGTTTTTTAAATTTAATTTTAAGGAACGAGCATACATCCAGGCTTTGCGTGGCTGAGGCCAAAATGGAGGCATATGGTTGAACTATTAGGTGAAAAAGGTGAGACATGCAATGCATCACTTATCAAGGAAGTACCCAGTTATCTAGATTAACATATAGCCATGTTTCAAAAGTCCAAAATATGCCCCTTCATGGTTACTTCTATATATATGATTCATAACTTTTTAGAAATTCATCAAGAGTCCCAGGAGATTTCCAGGAACTCTAAGAGAGACATCTTGGTGTAAATGCAATGAGTAAAATATACACATAACCCTTTTCTAGAATGTGGAAATTCATTAGTAAATAAGTAATGAGTCCTCATAACTTTTTATATATTGTCAACAATGAAAAGCATTTCCATTTAAATATCCAGTGTTCATTCATACACACACATATATATATATATATATATATATATATATATATATATATATATATATATATATATATTCCTACAGGAGCAAATCTGCATGTGTTTATGGAATTGGAAACCACATAAACGAGTTGAGTACTTTCAAATTTGGTAAAACACCTATGCTCCAGGGGCTGGACAAACGCCAAAACAGGGAGGAAAGCCACAGAATTACGAGCAAGAAACTACAATAGACAAGAAAGCTATCCAATAGTGAGCAAAGAGCTGATCCAAGGCCCATTCTATGCATTGTAGGCAAAACGTCTTTTAGAATTGTCTGCAAGGGATACCTAAAATGGAATATAGTGCTATAAGAGCATTTAGGTCATATTTCGGCCCCCAAGGTACTGGCATAAGATTTCCTGATGGCTCCTTGTCAATAAGGTTCCAGTGATTTAGTTGTTGTCCTATTACAAATTATTATTAAGTAATTTAGGCCAGTTGGTTTTATTGACAATAATCAGTACTAGGACAGGTCGAATGCACTCATAAAATAGTAGCCTTAGACAGAAGCCTTTGAAAGATGGATGATGCAATGTGACTAATTCCTCAAAGCACGCAGAGATTTCCATTGGCTCCTCAGGGGTCTTTATATTGGAATAAGGCCTCTGAGCTGGCTAGCCACTGATGTTTTTTTTTCATTCTGCTCAAATGAAAAGTGATTGCTGTGGTGACTGGTCATTCCAGTCCTGAATAATGAACAATCTGTATTTGCAGATTAGGAAAAACAGCAATCATCTTTTCTTTAGAAAGGTATTAACAACTTTTGACTTAATTTACATTGCTTAGGAGACCACCTCACCTCTTGATCATGATTCCATGAAATATTGCTATTTTTTGTTTTGTATTCCAGCATCACGAAGTCACTTGTTGAAGTTTGTCGTGCTTTTCAAACCATCAAATTAAATCGTTGGTTTCTTGGAGACATCGCATAACCTCTCCTTGCACACCTCATTTATGTGTCTAAATTTTAATTGTCCACTTTTGATTTCCTCTAAATTATAAACCTGTTAATTTTAAAAGTAACATCACTAACTGGCTCTTCTTATGTTATTTATTAAGCTGTATCTGATTTACGAACCAATTATCTTCTAGGGTAAACCCTAGGAGATAGAAATTGGTTTGGAAATCAGATACAGCATAATTAAAAGTTCCTCAATAAAGCTTCAAATACTCAAGCAGAGTAGCATTGCTTTCCGTTTTGAATTACATAATTATTGAGGCCCTTGGACACCAGCAGAAAATTACAATATTAACCTCACACAGGATGCAGTACAGTAACCTCTGACTAGCCTAGAATCCCATAAATATCAACACAGCCCTGACATTGATAAGCTTCTGATTAGTTCAGGCTTTTGAATAAGACATGCTTGACAAACTAGCAGAGCTGTGTGTGGCACCTTTTTCATCCAGGGGGTCATTCATAGGTTGCCAAATGGATGATTGCTTTCTTTACTTCTTGCCTGGGCAGCTTAGAGAGACTTGTCTGATTCTCTGTAGTGTGTGAAGGAGATCATGCAGATTGTCACGTGGTCTGCTCAACAATGATTCACAAGAGTATTGAATTAGATTCCATTAGACAGTTACCAAAGTGCACTCTGTCCACTTGGCTTCAATATGGTGGACATGCTAAGGGCATTTATTTTAGAAGGGTGCATTCTGCATTCAAAGATCATTTTGTCTTGAGAGGTGTGAGACTATGGAATACAAAATGGATCTTATATTAAATACCTTTTTCACTACTGCTCTGAGATCCTAGTCTTCTCGCTGTTCAGCATAGATGGAGGGGTCACACCAGGACAATGGCTGGGGAGATTTTTAAACTGACGTAAGAGTGCAATATTTGTAACCACTCTTCTTCCTGATATCATTAGAAGCCCATCTGTGAATACAACTTGCTCCAACCCTTGCTTGTTGTCTTTTTTTTTTTTTTTTTGAGAAATTGTGTGAATCTTTAAATAAATCCCTCCACCGACACCCCATCCCTCCTTCCGCCACCTTCCCTGTCCCGGTTTGAATCACAGATATGCACGCTAGAGTATGCTTAAGGACACGTTCCCAGAAAGGTTTTGTTTCTTAACCCCTATGGTGCCTGGGACCCCTATGGTGCTTAGTATTTCTCTTCCGCTCAGGAGGAGGGGACAGGCAGAGGGATGAAAGGAAAGGACTTTCCTTTCCTGTCTCTGTAAGCATTTCTGCAGCCCGATCGCATCGCCCACTAGGCAACGGGGATATATATATATTTTTTTTCCTATATGTGAATAAGGGGAGTGGCCCCTTGGGCAAGGGCTGCTCAACAGGGGGGCTAATAATTATTAGGCTTTTTCTGCCCCCCGGGGCAGATCGGACTATTAGGATTAGGCCGATCTGCCCCCAGTGGGCAGAAACCACTAGACATCCGGGATTACTATTTATTTTTTTGGGTTTGTTTTGGGGGGGGGCAGATCGGCCTTTACTGATTAGGCCGATCTGCCCCCGGGGGCTGGGGGGGAGTTGGGGGGTGGGGAGCAAAAGCTACTAGACACCAGGGATTTTTTTAGGTCGAGCATTGCAGCGCACATGCGCTGCTTTTCCAAAGTGTTGGTGTTTATCTGGGCTTTCAACAACGCCCACCTCACGCCCATCACTATTACTCGTTTGTGGGCTTGCCCTTCAAAAATCCTTTGATTACATTGGTAAATGGTTTACCTTTGTCCGTCCTTAGGGAGGTTTTGTTACCGCCTTGGCCATCGCCCCTGTTACGTGGCTAATTGCTCTTTTGCCGATAAGTTTAGCTGCAAGTGGACTTCTTTTCCTTGTGTGTATCTCTTCACGCTGATGCTCATGGAGGCCATGGCGCTGTGAATTGGCTCCCTTATGTGAAAGTGTTAAACTTTCAATTTTTAATTTATGTGGCAAGAAAAGTCGGGTTAGGAGTTTATAACGCTAATAGCTCTAACTCGAGCGGATGCGAGACCCACTGCATTGCAAATGCTTGTTTTTTGTTTTTTTTAATCACATTGGCATAAGGGGGGTGGCCCCTTTGGCAAGGGTTGCTTCCCAGGGGGAAATTTTCTTTTTTTATTAGGCCTTTTCTGCCTCCCCAGGGGCAGAAGCCACTAGACACAAGGATTTTTTTTTTTAATTTAGTCTCTCAAACCAACAAACGTAGCACACTCATAAAATGCCCACCTATCCCTACATATCCCCAGTTAGGTCCTGGGCAAGATATTATATTGTTTTCTGTATGCACCTCAACCAAATACCTGCTGCTAAGGTGTAACCTTTTTTATGAAAAAAGGAAAAAACATTCAAAAAACATAATGGTGGTGCACCACTTTTTCAAATAAACAAATTTTATATTGTAGAGTCCAATTCCTTTGAAGTAAAAGTGTGATAAATCTTCTCTTTATTTTCTTCCTCTTTTTCTCAATAACATAAAATTGTGGTGACAACAGCCAACACGTTTCGTCCTGCAACATAGGACTTCTTCAGGGCTAATCCATTTCTGACTGGCTTGTTATTTTATGTATTTCCTCATACCCTTGGAGTCAGCCGTGACACATCTTCTTAGATCTCCAAGATTGTTGTGATCAAAAAGAGAACTCCTGTTATAAGCCAGTTGTCTTTCAATTTCCCCAATGTAGTCACCTTTTTTCATTATAACCACATTTGCTCCTTTATCCGCTTCGCGGATCACTATTGTGCGATCAGATCTTAGAGACGCAAGGGCCTTTCTTTCCAATACAGTTCGATTACCACTTTTATGCCAATTATCTGCCCTTTTGTCAAAACATTTATATAAATCTTTTGTGACCGAACTGGTAAAGAGATCAATGTTATGATGGGTTCTAGCAGGTATGTATTTAGAGCATGATTTCAATCCACTGTTCACGTCCAAATTTTCCTTAATACCTAGATGTGCCCTTAGGTCCTCAATGTCCATTTCCTTATCCTGCAAAGACATCATAAGTTGTAAATCATATAGATTTGAGACAAGATGTGTAGATGCCTGTGAATCCTCAGTAAATATCTTATCTGGCACTGTCTTAGGAGTAATCATTCCTTGTGAGGAATTAAAATAATCTTTTAATTTAAGCGGACGTGTAAATTTGAACAGATCTACAAAGACATTAACCCGACCATTCATTTGGGTGGGACAGAACCCCAGACCTTTACTAAGTACATCAGATTCTACTTTAAGAGGGCAGTCAGACAGGTTTACAATAACCAACTCACCCCCATTTATGACTTCTTCATGGGGTTTTGTGGAAACTAGTTGTTTTTGGACCGTGTTCTGATCCCTGTTTTTCTAGTCCTTTGTTTCCATCGCTTCCCACCCCTTTTGGTCTTTGTTTTTTTCAGATCAGTTTTGTTCCTACCATAACCTTTTCATTTCCACAAAAAAATTAGATGTGCCCTGAAGAGTAGATTTAGATTAACCAGTTTCATTTGATGTCATACTATTCAATGCAGTTACAGAACACCCATTGGACAGATCAGTATCACTTAGATCCTCACCTGTGTCTGGCACCTTCACATTATATTTACAGGCAAAGGTATAAACCAATCCTAATTTATAGTCCAAGTCATCTCTTAACTTTACGTAATTTCTTGTCACGTAAACAGATTTGGTAATCCTCCACTATTCTGTCTAAGATCTCATAGTTCTTTTTAATCAGATCTTTTTGAGAAACACTATCTATTTCTTTTTCCAATTTATCTATATCTGCTGGTTTTACCATCTTGAATCCTAGGTTGGCGGGGAACTCTGGGAGCATCTGAGTGGCCAGGACAGACAGGTGATGTCAGAGCCCCCTCCTGATAGGTGGCCACCCAGCTGGGTGACCAATCTCCCTATTTAGGGTCTCTCTTTTGGGTGGTTCCTCAGATTTGGCTTGCAAGATTCCAGCAGGACTCCTCTGCATCCTCCACTTCAACTCCTGACCAATGAAACTGCATTTGAACTCTTCAGGACCTGACAATATGCAACAAAGACAAAGACTTTGCTTGCAACATTGTTTACACTGCTCCTTCCAGCTTCTGCAACATTTCCCCAGTCGTCCATCCTCGAAGGACTGCCCGCCTTCAGTCTGCACAGGAAAGAAGAAGGAATCTCCCTTGGAATGACTAAGACACCCACCCCTCGCATCTGCAGGGGCCAACAGCAACGACCACCGGCTGCATGGATCCCCTCTCCTGCTGAACTGCGTGGATTCTACATCACGGGTAGTGGTCAGAAGTGGTCCCTTCAGTTCTCTCTACCACCTGTCCTACTGTTAGTCCTTGCCTTCCCACACAGGACAGTACCCCTGTGCACTGCATCTTTTGCAGCTGGCAAGGCTTGTTGGTACTTCCTCCAAGGGGTCTTCTAGCATCGTGTAGCCCAGCCCCCAGCACTCCTTCCTGTGAGTCACAGCTCAGTGATTGGCTCTCCTGCAGCGTGGGATCCCTTTTTGTAGCGCTGCGTGGGCTCCATTTGCAACTTGTGTGTCCCGTCCTGTGGTACTTCTGAGGGCCCCCTCTGGGTCCACCTCCTGGGTTGAGTCATCCTGGGCCTTTGCTGGACCCCAGCAGCACCACTTTCCACCAACCGCACATTTTGCCTGTACAAAGGCTTGTTGTTGGAATCTGGACATGCACACCCAACTGCAAACTTCCTTCTGGCGTGGGACATCACTTGCATCCTCCAGGAAGTCGACTCAACTCCAGGGCTGCAGTGCTGACTTTTCTTCCTCACCATCGACCAACTTCTGCTTCCTCAGCCTGGTGGGGAGGAACTCCTGCCCCCACTGAACTCGGCTGTGTCTTCTGGACTTGGTCCCCTCTTTCCACAGGCCTTCCTCTTCAGGAGTTCCCCTCTGGGTTTTGCAATTCTCTTCTTTTCTTCGGAGTGGGTGTTTTGGGGAAATTCTAGTAATTTACTCCTACCTTAAGGGTCACTGGTGGGTGTTGTGGTACTTACATTTCTGCTTTCCTCATACCCCCAGCACTCCTCTACACACTCCACTTACCTAGGAGGGGGTCAGATTCTCGCATTCCCGGTTTTTAGTGTATGGTTTGTGCTCTTCTGGAGTAAGAAGTAATGGTCCATCCTCATTTAAATGGAAGAGTAATCTGTTTTTTTCTGTGGTGTACAAACAGGAAAGTGTTGCTAGAATGTGTGATGTTAAAAAGTGTGCATAGCCACAGATGTTAGCACTTATTTTTCAAGTGGTGTGCTGATAAAATTATATTTCACATTTTAATTCTGATCTCTATGACCCATTCTTTCTCTTCCTCTATTTAGAGCATGTTTATTACTACCATGGGAGGAAGATTAAGTGAACATTAAAAAGTCTCTATCTCCAGGATGGCAGCATAGCCATAACTGGTCATCCAAGAAAACACAGCCCACATGTCTGGTTGGCACTCCAGGACGACTAGGGTAATCTCTCAATAAGTCTGAACTACTCCTGAAGATTTGAATGTGAAGAGTGAGCTTAGAGTCTCACCTAAAGACAATTCCATGGCTATCCATGCTAAGGTTCCTGACATTGAAGGCAGACATGTTGCAAAACCCCAGAAATGACAGTCCTAGCCTTTACACAACATTTGAAATACAGGACAGGGTGGACAAGAACTCAAATATACCAAGTAAAAGTAAGACATCACACTTTGCATTTTTCAGCAAGTGACAAAACAGCTTCTGTTTTACATCAGTCTACAAACCTCCAGGATATTGAGAACGGAAAGTTTACAGATATTAATAAAACATTGACATGCAATGATCAGGGCTACTGGCAGACTGATAAAAAAAAAAGTCAGAGTAAATTTGTGGGAGTGTTATTTTCAGCTGCTTGTAAATAGACATCCTCGTTTGGCAATAACTGACTACTCCAGGAATCTCTTCCCTATTGTTCCCCATCAATTGAAAAGGTAAGCACCAGCACCATGGTCATGGCTGAGTAGCAGTCGAAAGCTGAGAATTAGGTGATTATCTGTACAACTACCACAGACCAGCAGTAGCAACTGAGCAAAGTAACAAGGAGGAACAAGCATTATGTGGGGCTAGTGAACGATGACACCATGTGTATAAGGACTCAGGACTGACAGTATTTTTGACACCTTCTCAGCATGACTGCCTACAAGTTGTGAATATTGCCTGAGAGAAGTCACATCTAAAAAAGGTCTGGTTCTCGGGGTACATGCCCAGCTGGATAACATTTTCTCATGTCTCATTTCTCAGGTAACTAATTATTGTAACCAATTAGCACCATCATCACAGATGAACACAGCATAGAACCATGGGAAAAGGTCATAGAACTGACTTTTGACACACCTCGAATGGAATCAGTCTCTTGATCACGATGAATTAATTCTCGCAGGATCTAGAGGTTAAGCTAATTCACTCAACAGCATCAGCGGTTGTTCTCTACACACTGGAAAAGCTGTTGAGCACATGTGTTTCCACAAGGTATTCAAAACTGTCAACGATTCACCCTTCAAGTCATGAGAATTCCACAACAATCTGTAGAACCTAGACATTTACCCTCACGGGATCTGGTGTCAATGGAGAAGTAGAAAGGATAAAGCACAATATCAATTACTTGCTTCATAAATTCCTGAATTAATCTCAGTCACTTGTATTTAGTCTGTAGACCTTTTCATTCAATTTCTTGTTCATTGTGTCACTACAGAGAGGGACCAAACATTATGAAATTGGTCTAGGTCCAGTAGGACACAACTCAACCATTCCTACTATGCGACAATCCCTCTTTCTATGGGAACACAAGCAACCTCTGCCCTTGCGGTCTTGTTGGCCCTCATCCGTGAAATGCAGATTGAGTCCGATAGCATAGCCAGCTAAGGAACCAATATTTATGCTCACTCCAAAACCTAAAAAGGCATTTAATTTGAATACTGCATACTAAAAGACTTGATATGAATAAAGCCCCGCCTTCCAGGCAATGAACGGAGTCTCCTTGACTGTGTTGCTCACAAATCTGTGCCATCAGTCTCCCACCCTTGTCAGAATTCAAACTATATCTAAAAATGTCATGTGTTCCAATTTTATTAACTAGCTTAGTCAGTTTCCTTCAAGGGTACCCATATTCATCGCCAGAGAACGATACCTTAAAAAACAAGTGGGCAGTGTGGTAGCAAAATATGTGTAAACATTGGCACCGAAAAAGAGTTATGTGAGCAAAATTGAAGTGTCCATAGAATACACTAGTAAGGTATCTGTGCATGCACAAACCTGACACAATACATTTGTTTTTTCTCTTAGAAAGGTTTTGTATTCTGTACTGTTGAGCTGTTGTCAGATACACCCTTCCAAATGTAGAGTTCCTGAATATGTATGTATTTATGTTTATATGTAATATGACCAAAAGGCAACTTAGTGCTGTAGAGGGCCAAAGGCAAAAATA
This sequence comes from Pleurodeles waltl, assembly GCF_031143425.1. Classification (NCBI taxonomy): domain Eukaryota; kingdom Metazoa; phylum Chordata; class Amphibia; order Caudata; family Salamandridae; genus Pleurodeles; species Pleurodeles waltl. Next base: position 1,740,601,691 of record NC_090440.1, on the reverse strand, counting down.
CAGTCAACAGAGGATTAAAGAGGTAATTGGGTCCTGGGTACAGAAGTGGACAGTTCCTGCATCATAATTTAATGTTCTTTAAAGACGTGAATTTTCAGCTCTTTTCTAGGTTGGAGCAGGGATTGTTGGTCCTGATGGATACATGGATGTTGTTCCAGAACCTGGGTGTATAGATGAAGAAAACCTGCTGATCTGTGTTTTTTCCAATATGGAGTCTGGGAGGCCAAGGCGCATGGTGCATGGCACTGTCACCACACAAATGCAAGAGAATGAGGGCTTGGACAGCAGTCCTGAAGTTGCTTTCTAGGACGAATGGTTTCACTTAATTTAGTAGCAATAGTTGGATACAGTACTCTGTTTTCTTATCAATATGTTCCCTATAAGCAAAGTTTTCGTCCTTGGCGAATAAAAGTGCCTTCTTAATTAGTGAAAATTGGGGTTTGAAGCCTTTAAGGTTAAGGTCATTAAGCCAGGTTTGAAATACTTGTTGCTTGCTGTTCTTAGCAAATAACAGGAATTCCATTTTGGTGGTGTTAAGCTTCAGGAAGCGGAATGAGGTGAAGGCATGACATTGTGGCCCCTCATTACGACCTGTCACAACGGGGGTCAGGCCGTCGCCAATGTAGCGGTCCAACCGTCACATTATGACCGGAGCGGTAGCTCCCCAGTTCGGCTGACAGCACCTCCCCTTTACTGCTACAGGACAGACTGGAAGTGCTAGTGGTCCTAACCCAGCAGGGCAGCTTTCCGCCAGTGGTTTCATGGCTGTAGCACCACCATGAAACTGCTGGTGGAGACAGGGTACAGGGGGACCCTGCACTGCCCATACACTTAGCATGGGTGGCGCAGGGGCCCCGCTGGCCAGTCCCATCGCAAAGTTTACTGTTTTCCTTGAAGACAGTGAACTTTGCAACAGGTGCTGCTGCACCCTACGCACTACAGCATTGCTACCGGCTCTATTAGGAGCTAGCGACAATGCTGTAGGCCATTTCCTGCTGGGCCAGCGGCCAAAACACTGTTTCTGCCCGCTGACCCAGCGGAACACTCATAATGGGGCAGACGGGGAGGCAGCTGCACTGGCAGAAACCTACCCGTCGGAACTTCGGTGCACGGGCTTTTCCGTCCGCCAAAGTCATAATCGACCTCTTTATGTCTATACTGATGAAATGTTTCAAGTATAGTTGTGTCATGTCAGCATATTGGTCAATTTTAGTGTGGTCATCAGAGAGTAGAGCCCCAAGGACAAGAAGCAATCCTAGGGAATTCAGCTTGGTGATGAGGATCTTTTGGTTCCTGCTGGTGTCCACGTGAATAAAATTGGTTCTGTTTGTATAGGCAGGAGTACCAGTTAAGATCTTGCCCCTTTCACCCCAATCCCTTCAAGTGCAGACAAATGCACATGCTTACTGTTCAAGCAGGCACTGTAGGGCTTCCGGGGGATGGAAAGGGCTATTTAGAATATGGCCAACTATATCAGTCTTCTGTGTAGCACTGTACCTGACCACTTTAGCAATATATATATTTAAACAATTATAAGAATTATTGAGGAGGATTAATAGCAAAAATTACAATGTAGTATGCTAAGGTACGCTAAGTGAGACTGAAGCAAAAATGAAGATAATACTGCACTACAAAGCATAATGCAAAGGAACAACTTAATGTACTGATCAAAGACAGCAGAGCAAGCATTCTGGAGCAATGAAGCAGCATTTATGGGAGCTTACTAAACTCATTGTCGGTTAAAAAAAGGTATCAACAGGGCCAAATTCATTGACCAGTAGATGCAGCCATAGTTTCCAAGGCCTACCTCAGCCAATTGGTATGTTGACCTAGAAACAGACGTGCTAGCATCTAAATATTCTTAAAGTATAGAAAGCCTCAAAGATGCCCTCCTGGCATGCGTGCCTATGTAGGGGAAACAACCTTGGAATGGTTAATGATTTATAATAGCCGCTTGTCGATACAGCAGCAGCCGGCCCTCAGAGCATGCCCTGGCCTGGGGGGCATGCTGGTGCTGATAGTATGTCGGGGGAATGGAGGAGATGGATTTCAATAAAATAGGCTGGGGAGGAGAGACGAGAATAGACAGAGAGGGAGAGAGAAAACTCATATGCAATGCAAAGTGTAACATCAGCAGTGGAAAGATACGTGCCTTCAAATTAGAACACACTGAGACTGAAACGCTACTTGGGTGGGACAAACAAGAATAGGGAGTAAACTCATTAAATGAGGAACTGGTTAAGTAGGAAAGACAAGAAAGTCGCCTAATCATGAGCATACAGCTAACCAAAGCCCCTGTTGTGTATTTTGCTCAACACACAATAAGCCATTAACAGCACACAGGTACACCTATCTGTTCGCATGGGCTAAAACGTAAGTACTGCATAATTTAAACAGAAAGCACCATAACAGTCCCTAATAAACTAACGTTTTTAGTTCTAATTCAAGGAGTTCATGCTATGCAAGAACTCACCTTGCTGCACCTGTTGTGCACGACGTTGCAAAAAGGTCAATAGGTGGCGATGTAGTAACCGATTTTGCTGGGGTTGTACTGGGTGACGTAACTGTTGTAGCTGGAGCAGCCTAATGAATACAAATAGCAAATGGTTAAAGGGAAAAATAGAAGAAAACCTACGTGAAAAATATGAAAAATAAATGCGAAAGACCTTTGGGGGTCATTCTAACTTCGGCGGGCGGCCGAGGCCGCCCGCCAAAGTTCCCCCGCCAGAATACCGCACCGCGGTCAAATGACCGCACGGTCATTCTGACTTTCCCGCTGGGCGGGCGGGCGACCGCCAAAAGGCCGCCCGCCCGCCCAGCGGGAAAGACCCAGCAACGATGAAGCAGGCTCCAAATTGAGCAGGCGGAGTTGCTGGTGTGTGACGGGTGCAGTTGCACCCGTCGCGATTTTCAGTGTCTGCTTTGCAGACACTGAAAATCTTAATGGGGCCCTGTTAGGGGGCCCCTGCAGTGCCCATGCCAGTGGCATGGGCACTGCAGGGCCCCCCAGGGGCCCCACGACACCCGTTCCCGCCATCCTGTTTCTGGCAGTGAAAACCGCCAGAAACAGGATGGCGGGAAGGGGGTCGGAATCCCCATGGCCGCGCTGCTTGCAGCGCCGCCGTGGAGGATTCCCTGGGGCAGCGGGAAACCGGCGGGAAACCGCCGGTTTCCCTTTTCTGACCGCGGCTTTACCGCCGCGGTCAGAATGGCCCCTGAAGCACCGCCAGCCTGTTGGCGGTGCTTCCGCGGCACCAGGGTCAGAATGACCGCCTTTGCATCATAGTACAGCCACGTTAGCTCACATTTTTTGCTTCTTAAAGTCCTGACAAAAAAATTACAAACAGCAGTAAATCACCGACTGAATATGAAAGTGTGACAGCTGAATGACCTGGCAGTCATACGTTCATTTTCAAACTGTCTAGGGTGCCTGGTGTGTATTTTCAAAATATACTGTTTTTGCAACTCCTATAAAATACTCCAGGTAGCGGGGTGCCATTTTTGATTCTGGCACTTCAGACTACCTCAGACCTCATCCAATTTACATTGTAAGCTTCCAACACTTTTGAATACCCTATTTTCCTACAGTGACATCCCAATGGGAATGCAGCTCCGGCCGGTGTGAATTTATTTCTCAATGGTGGCGTTTTACCAACGAGAGTTCAATTAATCGATCAATCAATCAAAACTAAAGAGAATTATCTGGCAGAGAGCATTCAAATAGTTGTCTCCCCTTCGGTAACGGGTGGTATCTTAAAACGGAAGGTTTCAGCAGAACGGATAAAGGAAAGGTATGGCCGACACATTTATCTGCTTCCCCTTGCTCTCTCCTAGTCTTCCTGTGAGCTCTCTCAATCTTTCCCTTGCAGTCTATTGCTCAAGAGTTGAAAAGGCTCATAACAAGTGAACACCCAGTTTTGATTTCCCATGGCTGAAGCATGAACAATCGAGTCAGACTGCAAAGTATTAAAGAAAATCTCAGAAGGCAACCGGAACGAAGCAGGTCATACAAAGTATGTTAACTTTGCAAATATGTTAATTGTGTTAATTGAAATATATGGTGGCAATTTTGAGTTGATTAAAAACTTTTCAGGCAGCATGGGCCCTAAAACGTATTTATCGTAATTCATCTAACTGATAAAAATGTTACATGAATCTCAGTAGGAAATCCCTCCCAACCCATCGCACAATGTAACAGTGATTTCCTAGGTAGATATTTGAGCTTTCTTGCAGTGGAAAAATATTCAAAATCTTTCCTAAAAACTTGGTTTGGAAAGAAACCTAAGTATGGAAAATACTACTTACCTGTAACAATAGCTTGTAGTGGTGTAGATAACATGCTGAGCACACTCTTGCCTTGGACTGTTGGTGTGGAAGTTGCAAGTTGTTTGTCCTTGAAGAAGAGGTTTCTGTTTCAAGGTGACCCATACCACCTCCCTAGAAGCTCACAATGCACCAGAACATATACTGTCATAGATTGTTATATACTGCTGCTGAGAACAAGTGAGCGTAGAGATGCAAAGCTGTAAAGTCAAAAGTCCTATTGAAAGCTTACATCCAGGAATATGGGAGAGCACATGAACCTAGAGCTCCACAAGCAGGAAACCAGATTTTACAGGTAAGCAATGTTTCTCGTTTGCTGCATGTGCGGTTGTATATCTCATGCTCAGAACAGACTGAAAAATAGTACCCATTTCCCTAAAGAGGTAATGAAAGATGTTCAGAACAAAATTAGAAGTTACACTATGTGCAATTTGGGCTACCCTTCGGGCATGAATGTCCCCACTGTAATTCTTAGTGAATGTGCGAAAAGCAGATCATGTTGTAACTTTACAGATGGCTGAGAGCGATGTGTTGCTTAGGAAAGCCGGTGTGGCTTCCTTCCTGCAAGCAGTCTCTGTCCTAGGCAAAGAGTGCTGGCTTAACATATCTGAATGTATTCGACAATCTACATGAAAAGGCTGGTCTTCGAAACTGGTTTTCCAAAACTGAGGTTGGTGAACAGGGGCAAAGAGCGTTTTGGTATCCAAATAGATTTGGAAAGAACAATGTACTACATAAGGGCTCTTTTAACAACGAAAGTGTGTAAAGCTGGTTCTTTAACTGACCATTGTTGGAAAAAAAAAAAGAGTTAATCAATGGTTTGATTAGGTGAGATAGAATTTGACAGAAAACAACAGTGTGTTATGAGGATAAGCCTCTTTATGCACTTGAATAAATGACCCCTCAATTCTTAGAGTTTAAAGTTCAGATATACTATGGAGGGAAGTGATCACAATGGGGACTCCACTTTCCAGGAGAGGAACTATAGTGGACAAGTGTGTAGTGTCTCAAATGGGGCTCTTATAAGCTGAGTGAGTTTAAATTTCAGGTCCCGTGAAGGGGGCAGTGGTGTTCCTAGTGAGGTGGTACAAGTTTTTTTTTTTAATGTGCAATTTCAGGTGCAACATATTTGTGCAAATTAATGATTTTCATGACATATCTGGTTGTAACTGGTGAACTAATGATGCTGCACTTAAAATGATTTTATTACTTTGCTTAGAAGTGTGATTATTAATGTTGTGTACTTATGCCTCATTTTCATGTGCGATACCATTCATTTAATATGGATGCAGTTTCCGATGTCCTGCTCATTGCCCCTACCAATCAGTGGCCCACTGCAAGTTTTTCCACAGTTTCCATGGAGCACAGAATGCTAGGACACAAAAGGACAATGTATTAGAAACATGTATTGTGAATTACACTTTAAAGGTGTACATGATAAATCATGCTGAAGGTTTTCTGCTGGAAATTCTGATGCAGGTGTTCTGAAGTACATAATTCAATGAGGTTTTTTTTCAAACTTCGTTTATTGGTATTTTGCAAATTATGTACAACTCTTGGATTGGAGTAGTATCTCCTGTTGCATGGTAAATGCGAAAGTTCCGACATTTCAGCTGGTCCCGATCAATGTTATTACAGTTCTATCGCGACCCCTCTGGGTTTACTGATGGCATCCAGTATATTCGCATAGTCTTGCAACAACTACCCCACTTTAGTTAGTAGTCATGCGCTATCATCCTTAATATTACCATTCACACCATTAACACAACAAAAGGCAACATTCAACAATGCGCTGGAGAGGCTGTTCCATGCTGTGGTGTAAATGAGGTATTCAAGACTAGCCGGGATATCTGAGTTGGGAGATCAGTATCCTTACAGAGACCCCTCTTTCTCCCCAGTAGAGGAGTACAGTTCCCCCCGACTGGCTATAGATGTTGTCTAGGGTTTACTGGTTGAGGCAGTATAGATGTTGTGATGTCAAACCTGTGGCCCCTGTCCATCTACCTCCAGTAATGCACACCAAGTGATCTCTGCTTAATGACTTGGCTTACATCACTTCCCCTATATTCCATCAATTTAGGGATGGAGCCCACTTCTAGCGAGGCACAACCTCCTCGGCTTCCAGGTCCCCACCTACCCCCGTCTCTGTGTCTCCCATGCCTCCAGCACCCCGGCCCATGAGGGAGCAATAGGACTTGCATGCACTCCCCGAGCCTCCTCTCTCCACAGCATAAGCAGCTCAGCCTGTGCCCAGACTGATACATCTTGTCTCCAGTCCACCAGGTCCGGGCCCGTAGGTGATTTCCAGGCCATGGCAATCTGACACCTGAGCAGCACCAGGGCTAGGTCCAAGAACCTGCTGCCAACCTTCCTAGAGGTGGGTCTGGAGTATAGCCTCAGTAGGCAGAGGGAAGGAACCAGCTCCAGCCGCTCGTCTAGGACCCTCCACAAAGCTCCCAATGCCCCCTGCCAGTACCGTTGTATCCCGGGGCACCCCCATGTCATGTGGTCAAAATCTGAATCTAAAGTATTGCACCTGGGGAATTCCCTGGGTTCGCCACCATATATTACCCTGAGTCTATGTGGAGTGAGATATGTTCTGTGTATATAATTATATTGGATGTAGCGGAGACGTGTGTTATGCGATTCCCTACAGGGTTTGCCAGCACTTTCTGCCACTCTGTGCCCATTATCTCCTTGCCCAGTTTCCCTTTCCATTTCACTCTTAATGCCTGCAAAGACTTCAGGGTCATCTCGCTATGGGCTCTATAGAGCCTGGTCACCGAATGGGCGCCCTCTCCCATTGTCAATAAGAGTTGGAGTATTTTATGCACCTCTGGTTCTGCGTTCACTGTGAGCCAGAGTCCCCTTATAGCATGCATCAGCGTCTGGTACAAGAGAAGTTGCCCCCCTGGGACTCCACTCTCCTCAACCAAATCCATGAATGGCCTTGGCACACCTTCCCGGAAACAATTCCCCAGTTTCGTCACCCCTGCCCAGATCCAGGTCCTCATTTGGCTCCTCAAGAAATTGTGAGTCGATGTCCCCAAGGGTATCCTGGTCAGTTGTATTTCAGGGTAGTAGGCAACAGTCGCACCCGTACATCTCAGGCACCATCTCCAGCAGGACAGGGCCACTGTCAGCATGGCATTTCGTGCCGGTAGGGTGATCTGGGGGCTGAGCATCCGCTCTAGAAACAGATCTACTCTGACATGGCCCCGGTCTGTGGTCAAGTATAACCGATTCCCGGCCACAGGCCATCTGGCTACCCACTGAAGCTGGCTCGACAGGTAATATAATTCAAAATCCGTACTCCCAATCCACCTCCATCAGTGGGGCAGCTGAGATTAAGAGATGTTCGCTGTCAGCTCCCGTCCCATAGGAGCTCCCTGAGGAGCGCATCTAATTCTTTAAACCAGCTCACTGGTATATTCCCTGGGATATGAGCTATTGTTTGAGAAATGTTTCATATTATGATGTCTATCTCCGGAGTGCAGTGACTGAGGAAGCAAGCAGAAGATTTCTCTTACCTTAAGAAATGGGTTTGTCCTCAGATGGGTTCATTAATAAGATGATTTTGATTTGTCAATGTAATCTAACCATGATCATAAGATGCTGAAATTGTGGTTTTGCTAGCTGCTATACTCAGATTGTGCATAAAAGCTCCTGGAGTTGAAGGACTGGGGGCAGCATCTTCTTTTCCTCCTTAGAATCAGTCTGGTTATTTTGAGACTTCCTTTTACTCACTTAGGATGATGTCAGTACTCTTTATGAGTTTCATACCTAGTATTTGGAGACATTAAATTGCTGAACTAAGGATTTTTATGATGAGACTGTAGTTATGTATAATGTATCTGAGCCTTTATGGCAAGCAATGCATTTTTTCCTGTATCGTTCAATTAATATGGTGCATAGAATCTTTTAAAGTCAATTCTGACCTAGAACTCATGATTTTGAGTGGTCTCGGTTTCTAATTTCAGATTCTACTCAGCGGAATAATTGATAGACTGAAAGAAAGGGGTGTTTCTTCCTGCTAGATCAATGAGAAATCCTAAGGTAAACACTGTGCTAGGCAGGCTACTGGGGTTTAGGAAATTACTGGGGTTAGGCTCCCACAGGATAACTCTTTTTACCCCTTCCATAAAAGCTTTAGGATCTGAGATTTAAAAGGTAGGGTGGTGTTCCCTATTCTGTAAATAAGCAGCTAAGGGCTTTGTGTACCTGTTTGACCTGTCATCCTTGGCATGGTTTCCTCCTAACCTTTAGCCTTCAGACCTCCAGTTTGGCCGAATCATTTTTGCTTGCTTTAGGAATATGCACTTTACCATTGCTAACCAGTGCTAATGTGCTTGTGCTCTCTGCTCAAAACATGGTAACACTGTGTTACATCCTGTAGGAAAATGCCACTGTTGGCATGGTCACCCCCCACCTTTTGCTTAGTGTTGATGCCAGCTTTGATTGGAAGTGTGCTAGGACCCTGCTAACCAGGCCCCAGCATCTGTGTTCTTTCCCTCAAACTGTACCTTTGGTTCCACAATTTGCACAGCCCTGGAACACAGTTAAGTCCCTTGTGAAAAGGTAGCCCTTGTACCAAGGGCCCTGTGGCTAGGGAAGGTCCCTAACGGCTGCAGCATGTATTATGCCACCAAATGGGACCCGTAGCTCAGTACATGCACACTGCCTTGCAGCTTGGGTGTGCTAGTGGGGAGAAAAGACAAAGTCGACATGACACTCCCCTCAGAGAGCCATGTCCACCAACCCCGGCCTGTGGCATAGGTAAGTTACCTCTCTAGCAGGCCTTATAGCCCTAAGGCAGGGTGCACTATACCACAGATGAGGGCATAGCTGTATTAGCACTATGCCCCTACAGTGTCTAAGTCAATTCCTTAGACATTGTAAGTGCAGGGTAGCCATACTGAGTATATGGTCTGGGAGTGTCATTACGAACCCCACAGCACCATAATGGCTACACTGAATACTGGGAGGTTTGTTATCAAACTTCTCAGCACAATAAACCCACACTGATGCCAGAGTGGGATGTATTGAAAAATGCACACAGAGGGCATCTTAGAGATGCCACCTGTAAGTTAACCCTACTGCTAGTGTAAGGCTATGTAACGTCTATGCCAGCCTGCTACTTCTAGACGAGTTTCTGACCACATAGGGTGAGTGGCTTTGAGCACTCTGTGGTCAGAAACAAAGCCTGTCCTGGGTGGAGGTGCTTCACACCTCCTCCTGCAGGAGCTGTAACACCTGGCAGTGAGCCTCAAAGGCTCAAGCCTGGTGCTACAGGGCCCCAAAGCACTCCAGCCAGTGGAGATGCCCACCCCCCACCGGACAAGTCGCCACTTTTGGTGGCAAGTACAGAAGGATAATGAGAAAAACAAGGAGTCATCCCCTCAGCCAGGACCACCCCTAAGGTGTCCAGAGCTGAAGTGACCCCCTACATGAGGAATCCTCCATCTTGCTTTGGAGGATTAGGACCAATAGGGATAGGGATGTGGCCCCCTACCCAGAGGGAGTGGGCACAAGGAGGGTCTAGCCACCCTCAGGAACAGTAGCCATTGGCTACTACCCCCTGACCCTAAACACACCCCTAAATTTAGTATTTAGGGGTGACCCTGAACCCAGTTCTTCAGATTTCCTGACGACCTCAAGAAAGAAGGACTGCTGTGCCCAAAAGCCCACAAAGAAGAGAAGGAAACAACTGACTTGGTCCCAGCCCTACCAGCCCGTCTCCTGCTTTAAAAAGCTGCAAAAGAAGAAGCAACGTGTTCTGCAAGACCAGCGACTCCTGAAAAGCCTCCAGGGGACTGCCTTCATCACCGAGGACCAAGAAACTCCAATGGACAGCGGACCGGACCAACAAGAAGACCAAGAAACCATCTTTAAAGGACTCCCACCTCACTCCAAAGGCGTGAGTCCCCAAATACTCTACACCCAACGTCCCCGGCATGTGTCCCGAGAAACCAACTAGCCAAAGAGGATCCCCAGGCGATTCTGACTATGTGTCCACCCTGGGCTGACCTCTCCAAACCCCCATGACGATGCCTGCAGAGGGAATCCCTAGGACTGCCCTGACCGCAACTGCCTGGGACAAAGATATCCATCACCTGGAGAAGCACTGTACCCACAGCCCCCAGGCCCGAGAGAAACTGACCACCAGTGCAGCAACAACTAGCAGGCGGCCCTCACCCTTGCCCAGTCAGTGGCTTGCCCGAGAAGAACCCTGTGACCTGCCTGCAGCGTCTAAAGGACCCCCCAGGTCCCTCCATAGAGTTCTATAGAGAACCCGACATCCTGTTTGCACACTGCACCCAGCCACCCCAAATAATATTTTTCTATATAAAAACCTACTCGTCTGGAGTTAAGTCATTGAGTGTGTGTTTTTACTTATTGCTTGCGTGTGTACAACAAATACTTAACACTACCCTCTGATAAGCCTAACTGCTTGACCACAATACCACAAATAGAGCATTAGTATTTTCTATTATTGCGGGAATCCCTGGACCCTGTGCAAAATATATCTCATTTTGATATAGTATATACAGAGCCAGCTTCCTACACATCCAAGTAGCATATTTAATTGACTTGAGGTCCCTAGCAAAGTGCACCACCTGTGCCCAGGGCCTGTAAACTAAATGCTACTAGTAGGCCTGGCACACTGGTTGTGTGAACCACTAAAGTAGCACTTGAACCATGTCTCAGGTCTGTTTTGCCAGGCCCAAACCTTCCTTTTAAATACATATGGAACTCCAAGGATGGGCCTTGATACCCAGAGGTCAGGGACAACTGTATTTAAAAAGGTGGAGCACGTAATTTTTAGTTTTACATGCCCTGGTAAAGAAAACCTCTTAAATTTGTTTTTCCCTACTGCAAGGTCTACCTCTCCCAAATGATAACAGTTGTTACCTCATAACATGTAATAAGCTGTAACTTCCAAATGGGAACAGGAATCTCATTCCTGTTGGATGTTTTTGGAATTGTAATGGAAAATCCTAACTTATGGTGAAGTTGGATTTTATATTACAGTTTTGAAAATGCCACTTTGATAACGTTGGCATTTTCCTGCCTTAATTATTATGTGCCTGCAGCCTGTCTCTAGGACAAATTACTGGGTGTATGCAGGAAGCTGGCCTGGTGTGTGGTGTCTAGAAGCCAGGCTCTCTAGAGGTAGTTATGGAGAGCAGCCAAGGCGTATCTAGGAGACAAGCAAAGCTCATGTAGTATCACTACAGTCACACAGTACTTACACACAAGAAAGAAAACATTTGGTTGTACAAAAATAAAGGTACCTTATTTTAGGAACACAATATCAGAAAAGACTAGAAACGACTAGAGGAAACCCTCCAATATGCTAATCCTATGCTTAAAAACTTTGCTAGATAAACAGACATTTGAGGTGAGCAAATCTAGAGTGTTGCTGGTGTTGCAGAGTGCTCCTTACTAGAGCTGCTCTCCACCTGAACTTGGGAACTACCCAGAGTTCTCTATTCTTTTTTGCATAATTTATGCATCACTCTCACCCTGAAAGGGATTTGTTTTGACTTATACTGGATGCTCCCTTGTGTCTGGACAAAGCTAAACCTCTCTGATGAGCTCTAATGAGAGCGAAACACGTGTCCAGGGTTGCTTTTACTCATTCCAGGTTGGCTTGGACGGTATTTTACCAGTCCAAAGCTGTAATACTGTGCCTGGAGTGGTAAATGGCTTTTGTCATTTTACAGCTCGGCAAGGTTGACACTGTGTCGAACCTATGCTTAAAGACTTTGCTGTACAAACGGCAAAAGACTTTGTCACTATCTAACTCGGCGTGGATAGCACTGTGCTAATCCTATGCTTAAAAACTTTGCTACATAAACAGACATTTGAGGTGAGCAAATCTAGAGTGTCGCTGGTGTTGCAGAGTGCTCCTTACTAGAGCTGCTCTCCACCTAAACTTGGGAAGTACCCAGAGTTCTCTATTCTTTTTTGCTTAATTTATGCGTCACTAACCCTGAAAGGGATTTGTTTTGATTATATATATATAAAAATATATATATAAAAACAGTAAGAGGCATAAAAAGGTTGGAAAACAATTGTAAAATAGCAATAAGCAACAGTGGCCCTAGGGGGAACCCAAACCACATACTAAGAAAGTGGAATGCGAACAGAGGCCCCCCCGCCACCTAGTTAAGTAAATCGTGTAAAGGGGAGCTGGGAGTACTAAGAAACCACACAGGTAAGTAATACAGTACCCCCAGTGACCAGGAATGCAGGGGTAAAACACTTGATTTCCCCAGAACCACCCCAAAGGATGAAAAGAAGAAAACAAAGACACCCAGAACAGCCTGCAAGAAATCAGCAGTGGATTGCCGAAGATGGAGACCTGTGGAGAGAGGGGACCAAGTCCAGAAGTGTCTGTGGAGTCCAGGGGGAGTAGGAGATACTACCCACCCAGAGGTACCTTTTGGAGTTGGTCCATGAAAAAGAAAGACAAGTCATCACTGCACCTGGAGAAGAGTTCCTGATGCATGCAAAAGGTGTCCCACGCTGGAAGCTGGTTTTCAGATGGGTGTGGATGAAGGATTTCCACTAACAAGGCTTGGCAAAGGCAAAATCGTGGTTCCAGGAAAAGAGGCACTGCCAGGAACCAGCAAGGTCCAGGAGGACTATACCCAGCAGGGGGAGAAACAGGGGACTCTCTGCGTCGCAGCAGGCCCACAGGAGCAGAGGCACCACCCATATCTGTCCCACGTGGCAGGGACACAAGTCGCGGAAGCAGCCCACACAGCACCAAAGAAGTTGCTCCCACGTCACCGAAGGACTACGCAGAGGCCCATGAGTTGCAGGAGGGAGTGCTGGGGGCTGGAGCTACATGTTGCCTGAAGTTCCCCTTGGAGGTGAAGCAAACAGGACTTGGTAGCTGCAAAGGACGCAGTGCACAGGGGTGCTGTCTTGCACCAAAGTGCGACAGCTGGTAGGGAGCACCAAGGGGAACTCTCCTGACCACCACCTGTGTTGCAGGATCCACACCACTCAGGATGAGGGGAGGTCCATGCAGCCGGTCGTCATTGCAATCAGGTACCTGCGGATGCAGGGAAGTGATGTCTTCACCCCAAGGGAGATTCCTTCTTCTTGTGCAGGCAGAAGAGTTGCAGTTTTCGGAGGATGCACAGCCGGGGAAATGTTGCAAAGCTGGCAGGAATTCTGGATACAATGTTGCAGAAGACTCTTCCTTGTTGATCTGCAACTTGTAGGTTCCTGGAGGGTTCAGTCGCGGTTCCAGAGGGCAGAAGTTGAAGCAGAGGTTGCAGAGGAGTGCTGCTGGAATCTTGCAAGCCAAATTTGAGGCCCCATTCCAGAGGAAGACCCTATACAGCCCAACGAGAGGGCTTGGTCACCTAACCACTTATCAGAGGGTGCCTCGGACATCACCTGCCTGGCATGGCCACTCAGATGCTCCCAGAGTTCCCTGCCAACCTTGGAATCAAGATGGCAGAACCCAGGGACCCTCTGGAGGAGCTCTGGGCACCACCCCTGGAGTTGTGATGGACAGGGGAGTGGTCACTCCCCTTTCCATTGTCCAGTTTCGCTTGAGAACAGGGACTGGGTGCCCCTGAACTGGTGTGGACTGGTTTATGCACGGAGGGCACCAAATGTGCCCTTCAAAGCAAACCAGTGGCTTAGGGAGGCTACCCCTCCCAAGCCAGTCACACCTATTTCCAAAGGGAGAGGGTGTTACCTCCCTCTCCCAAAGGAAATCCTTTGTTCTGCCTTCCTGGGCTTGATCAGATCACGCTGCAGGAGGGCAGAAACCTGTCTGAGGCATGGCAGCAGCTGGGCTGCCGGAAAACCCTGTAAGACTGGTGGTAACAATGCTGGGGGTTCTCTAAGGAGCCCCCGGAGTGCATGGACTCATACTTTCAATACTTGCAACAGTATTGGGGTATGATTCCAACAGGTTTGATACCAAACATGCCCAGATTCGGAGTTACAATTATGTAGATGGACATAGGTAGTGACCTATGTCCAGTACACATATAAAATGGGGTCCCCGCACTCAAAGTCCAGTAACACGGTGCTGGAGTTTGTGGGGGCACCTCTGCTAGTGCAGGGGTGCCCTCACACACAGGTACCTGCTCCCTGCCCTCTGGGCTGAGAGGGCCTACCATAGGGGTGATTTAGTGACCTGGTGCAGTGACCTGCAGTGAAACCGGGCGCGTGCATCCGGTTCACGCATACTGCAATGGCAGGCCTGCAGAACCCTTTGCATGGGCTCCCTATGGGTGGCAGAATAACTGCTGCAGCCCATAGGAATCCCCTGGAACCCCAATGCTCTTGGTACCTAGGTACCATATACTAGGAACTTATATGGGGGGGGGGGGGGCAGTATGCCAATTGTGGGAAGAAAAGGTTACTAGCAACCAGATGTAGAGGAGAGCGCATAATCACTGGGGTCCTGGTTAGCAGGATCCCAATGAACACAGTCAAGCACACGGATAACATGCAGAAAATGGGGGAAACCATGCCAAGAAAGAGGGCACTTTCCTATAGTGTAGTTGGCAGTTGGGGTCTGTGTATTACTCCTAAATGGAGGCACAGGATAGGGAGCTTAGGTGTCCCTAGATGGGCCTTCACAGGCAGGATGCGATTGTGGAGCTGGACCCAGCCCCACTCTTATACTTGAACAGGCTATGTCCTGTATCCATACAAAGGACTGCATACTCCCTGTAGTTAGTCTGGGGCGGGGGCAAAGAAGGCAGGGCACCTGTGCACTTAAGTCTTTCCTCTAGAAGCTTCTCCCACTTCAAAGGCAGAACTGGGTATAAATATTGGACCTCAGCCACTAACTCTTCAGTACACTTCAGGACCTGTAGATACTGTACCAGGAAGATGAACTGCTGAGCTGCTGAAGGGAATGCCACTCTGCTTGACAGCTGCTCTGAAGGACTGCTGCCCTCTTGCCTGGGTGAGAAGGACAGGACCTCCATCTGTTGAGTCTAGGACCCAGAGTGGCTCCAAAGGCTAGTTGGCTGGCCTCCTGACTTGAGCCTCAAGGCAGAAGGCTCCAAAAACCGCGACTCCAGCACCTGAACTCAGCTATCTGGGAGTCTACCCTGCCAAGTGGTGACACAGAAGTCTGGACCCTTGGAAATGGAGTTACGATTCTCTGTCAGCATTTGTGGACCCAGCGGAACAAATGGATCTCTACTGCTGTGTGGCGCAGCTCAGAGCAGAACTGACACAGTGCCGCCACTGGCTTGGCTCTCCTCTGTTGCAAAGACCTCCATTGCAGCCCACCATCTCATCAGAACCACCACTGCGCCATGCACCCTCAGCGCAGGCCCTCGCATCCCTCGATGGCAGCTTCAACAATGTCACCAGACTCCGCATTGCAGCTCCTACGAACTGACGCCTGGGCCAGGCTGTGCAAAAAATCCTCAGCGTTGGACTTCGTATCACAAGCCCTCTTTGATGGGATCCTTGCATCTCAGCATCTTGCAATCAAAGCATTGCTTTGGCTGCACAACTTATCTTCGCCGTGGACCCTTGCAACGCTCTACAAACCAGGTTTAAGGTGCTTTTTGCAGCTGGGCTAAGTGAGTGCCTTTAGATGGCTCATGCACCCCGGTTGGCCTGAACTTGAGGTGGTCCAAGTCCAACGCAACCAGATACCCACAGTTGAAGCTTTGTGCTCTTGGGTGCTATTTTCCCTGAAATATTTAGAATTGCTTATCTCCAGTTCTACTCATAAGTGTTTTTTTTCATTTTGGTCTCGTTTTATTTATTAAAAATGTGGTGTGGGATCCTTTTTGTGTGGTGTTTTCACTTTATTACTGATAGAAGTGTTGCACAACTACTTTACGCAATGCTTCTTAACTAAGCCTGACTGCTCTGTGCCAGGCTACCAGAGGGTTGAGCACAGGTTAATTTAGGGTTGACTTGTCTCTCACCCCGACAAGGATTGTGGTTGCAGCTTGACCAGGGCTCACACCCAAGTCAACCAACAACTCAATCTCTTACAGTACCCTTACAGAAAAAAAGTTAGCCTTGCCTTTTCTTAAGTGCAATAAATATCAAATAGTGTCTTCCTGCAACTTCTGAATCTGCAGGACCTGTGGGTCTATTACCCCTACCGCATCAAATCAAGGGGAGGGAGGGAAGAGTCTGTTGCTGCTCTCCCACATTCTTGCTCTAGGCCAGTTCTGGACATGATGCTGAAGGCACAATGACAGAAGGGGTGTGGTCAGCTGGAGTGAAGTACTCAAAAACTGTGTGGCCTAAAACATTTGGGTTTCTAAAAGGGCACCTTGTGAATCATTGTCCTATATGGGTACTGTGATGGCCATCTGGAGCCATTTTTTGTATCAAGAGAGGTTGGTGGGGCAGGGCGGGACAATGAAAGAAAACCAAACCCACTGCACACCATCAATCAATGCGGAACTACAGGTGACAGAGGAAGTTTATAGAAGGCCTTGAAATGTAAGCGACCCTCCTCAGTGACTATCCTTATTCCAAACAGTAAATTTTGCAACCACCAGACACAAAATAATTTTTGTGGCACACTTGAGACCTGCCAAAACGATTGGCAGGAGTTTCCCTTGACCATTATTTATCTCGGTAGGGTATTTGGGGCACTGATCTTGGAGATAATTTCAAGATCAGTGATGAACCTAGAATTCCAGGGACGAATACCTGTTAAGAAAACATTTGTAAGATAACTTGACCTTTAATTGTAGAAGGCTCACTGTAAAGCCCACTGTGAAAAGCTTGCTAAAGGCCACACAGAAAACTTGGATGATTAGGCTAAAGAGGGGCTTTTTGAAAAAATGTCTGTAGAGATGCGATATAATTGCCTAATACTGTTGCATTACAAGTGTGCCTAATGAGGTGAGCGCTAATCACTTACAGCTTAGAATAATTTGTACATTATCAAGTTGAATGTGACTGTCTACAATGGGAGTTAATGTTTGTATGAGTTTTCACAGGCCTTCTGGCCTAACCTTCCACCACAGAGGTGCCATTTTGTTTTCATTGTGCTCTAGTGGTTGGAGCCTGCTCAATGTCAGAGAGGTCTTTTGAGCATTAAAAGAGGGCCATGACACAGATGTGCAGTGGCTGAATTGCATGTTTGAACAGCTAATTTTTTTTATACCTTTTAATTGTTCGAGGAAATCTGTTAAAAGGGTTTGGAGGAGAGGTGAATGGCATTTTTAACTTTATTTTCGGCAGGAACATTTGTCTTTTACACATTTTTAGAACTTTTCACCACAGAGGTGCTATTTTGTTTTAGTGGTGTTCTAGTGGTTGTAGCCTGCTCAACATCAGAGCAATCTCTTTGGGATAAAAGCAGGACCATGACACAAACTTGCAGCAGACGTGCGCAGTGGGCATGCTGATGGGGTGCCAAAGGCTACCCTGTCTACACCTGTCCGTGCCCAGATCACCTTCTGCGCCAGCCAAGCTGCTGTGACCTGGCCGAACTTCCCTTTTCAGGTCTTTTCCAGGGAAGAAATGATTGTAATACACAAATCAAATGTAATTTGGATTTTGGTGACGGCCATATGTACACCCGTACAGCCTGTAAATCCACTCTTGATGCCCATGCTTCTAGTCAGCACACGTCACATACATCTATAATTAACACCAATACCTTGAATAATAGTGTATTTAACTATGCTGCTTCTTTGGCTGTTTCTTTTTCAACTTCTCATCAATTATCAATCCTTCCCCAAACATGCCTTAACTATCTATAACTTACTTCTTGAAGATAAGTGTGACTTTATGTTCCTAACTGGAACCTTGTTGAAGGATACATCTACACCAGGTATTGTGCAAGCAATACCCCTTGTTTTCTAATACAACACCTAAGCCGGGAGGGCAAAGTGGGAGGTGAAATTGTTGTAAGTAAAATAGATCTAATTTTACATATTCTACTTCATAAATCAGTGTAATTAGAAATAATGAAGAGCAGATCTTTACAATGAAACTGCCTCCATATTTCTCTCTATTAAGTGCCCCAATTTATAGACCTCCAGATTGCAATACTGGTTCCCTACAATAGTTTGCTGATGTAATTGGACAATATCTCTTTATCATTCTAAATTCATGGTACCAGGTAATTTTAACTTGCATATAAATTATCGGAATTGTACTGCAGCCAATTAATTTAAGGCATTATTAGAAGGTGTCAATTTAAAATAATTAGAGTCTGGCTCTACTCATACAGCTGACCTTACTTGGGATCTTATTTTTTGCAACCTTCTCAATTTTCAAGTTAAAGCTGCTCTTAAAATTGTTTGGTCTGCCTATTTTTGGTTTCTTTACTAGACTGACAAATCAAAGATTTCAGGAAGTGACACAAAAACTCTCAAGAGCCTGGCACAAAATCTTTAAAATTCGAATGGTTGAGGTATTTCACTCTATTCCCCTAAGAGGAAAAATGTTTTTGTGAATTATTAGAGCTAAAATGGAGAAGATCATATGAAGAGGATGCAAAACTGAACTATAAGGATATCTTAAAGACGTTTTGCAAATCTATAAGCAAGACACACAGTGAATACATCTCACATCAAATTCCATCCGCTTCTAATATGCCCTGTAACCTTTTAGTATTATCGGTTCTTTTCTATCTCCCACTGTCTCGAAAATAAAATCACTCCTTCATCCAAACTATGTGACAATCTTTCTGACTTCTTTTATAAGAAAACAAACAATATTTGCTCAATTCTCAGGACAAGGTGCAACTGTTAGCCTCTATTCCTCAAGCTCTCCCTCTGGACCTTTGTTATTCACATTTACACCTTTGTATCTTGAGGATTTACCTAAAGATTTACCTAAAGAACCTGCCAACTGTAAATCTGGATCCTCTCTTGACCAATGCCCCCGCTATCATCTTAAATCTAGTATCCAGATCTGTCAATCCTATATTAAATAATGTAATGAAAAATTCCTTAGAGTTGGCTACGGTTGCCAGGAGCTGGAAACAAGCACTTCTGCTTCCAATATTAAAAAAGCCAAAAGCTGACCCAAACACCATGTGATTTTAGACTAATTTCACTTTTGCCAGCTGTTTCAATGATGCTAGAGAAAATATTTAACAGCAAGCAACTAACCCATTTTTGGAATCCAACCATCTCATGCATGACTCTCGATCCAGATTTCGTCCGAATTTTAGTATTGAATCTGCTCTGTTAGAAGTCACAGAATTTATTGAAGACAATCTTGACTAGTACTTCTGGGCTATGGTGGCCCTACTCAACCTGTTACCTGCATTTCATGTGGTCTCTCATTCAGTTCAGGTCACGCCTTGGCTTGGTTGAAATATTTCCTTGAAGATAGAACTCTGGCATTTACTTTCCGACACTTACATCTATTGCAAAATCTCTTTGTTATGGAGTCCCACAGCAAATAACTATTGAGTCCTACCCTCTTTAATTTATATTTGGTGTCTTTGGCTAGCCTCATTGAATCTTGGAGCTTATGAGTGATCTCATATGCTGATGACACTCAACTCTGCCTGTCTTTTCAGAAGAACAACAAGAATGCATTGACTTTGTTCAAGCAGTGTTTGAAAGAAGTGGTTGAGTAAATGGACAATAATTGTCTCAAATGAAATTCTGAAAAAACAAAAAATATTGTTGGGGGGGGGGGGAGGGAGAAAGTCTGCTCCAGATTCCAGCAGATGGTGGCCAGATGAGCTTGTTTCCTCCCCCAGTCTCACCTTATCAGTAAGAATTTTAGGTATCAAATTTGATATTGATCTTTCTTTGAACCTCAAAGTCATGCCATTTTTTTTCTTTACATTGCTAAACTCAAGTCTTGCATTTAGTCCAAGAATACCATTTAGAGACCACTGTCCATACTATTGTAACTTCCAGACTTGATTATGGCAATATAATATAATAATAATTTAGCTTTATTTCGGCTGAAAGCCATAAAAGCAATACACAAACCAAATAAATGCATACTGTTCATAAAAAGCATATTTAAAATACATAAAACATGGTTAAAATCAAAGTCCATAATATCACTAAGTAGGTAGGGCCTCACAGGCAGTTTCTCTGAGGAGTCCATCACTGTCTGGTATCATCCTCAGACTCCAATAAAGCACAATTCCAGCCAGCAGTCACGGTAAAAGGTTATGAACCACCCGAGTGCAAAACCCCCTAGATGTCTCGGACCAAGCACTTTGCAAATATCTGATTACAGCAAACACAACCTTTTCACTGGAGTCACTTGTCAATATACAAAGTGATTCCCTGTGAGTCCTTACACCAAAAAGCCTGCATAGGGGGATGATCCACTTCCTCCTAGGTGTTAAATAACTTGGGCAGAAGAATACAAAGTGGGCGAGGGTCTCGAATTGCATCGGACAGTAATAATAAAAACTAGACACATAGCTGGCTTTGTTCCAACCCATAGTAAAATAGTTCAGGGGCAAGATCCCCCATCTAAAATTAATAAAAAGACTTTTAGACTGGGCCGGTTGTATATTATCCATGTAGTGCTCAAACGCTGGTGAGCATTTGTGATTTAAAAATTGGTACATTCTGCTGCCTGATATCTGGCTAAGCCATGCCTCAATCAAAACCGCCTCCCAATAACATCGCTTTATACGCAAGATCACATCTCTTGTTATAGTCTGGGGAGATCGCCATACCTCCTCCAGGGTATTAATACCACACTGTAAAGTATTAATAACTCAGATAAGGAACCAGAGGACCAGAGGTGCACCCATCATATGAGTGGTCTCAAGGCAATTACTTTGTGCATCTGGTTAAGTGCCAAATCGAATATAAGGGGAATAAGTGGTGGGCTAGCTGGTAAATAAAGCAAGAACGTAAGAAAGTATTTTCTACCAAGGTCAATTTCTGAGAGTTACAATACCCCCAAAGTTCGGCACCATAAGTTGCAGCTGTTGCTGCAGCAGCTTTATATACCATAATAGCTGGCAAAATTTGCCCTCCCATGGAATTTTTCATTTTCCTTCTGATCGCCACTGACCACTGCTGAAGGGAAACAGCACTCTTCTCGATTTACGTCGACCATGAGAGATTATCAGATAATCAAGCTGGCTAACCTGTTCAATAGGTACACCCCCAATACTAATGTTCCGTCTAAATTTCTTATGTGGATTTAAGGCCATAAACTTAATTTTATCTGAATTAATCTCAAGCCCCCTCATCTCGCAAAACATTGTAAATGCATCTAATTCATTCTGGAGTCCCATTGGAGTTCTTGATATCAATAAAGTATTGTCTGCAAACATGAGGATTGGAACAGGTACTCACGTTAGCTTGGAAGCATGACTGCACCAAGTTAGTTGATCTACTGCACCATTAATATAGAGGCTAAACAGGATGGGGGGCAAAACACACACCTATCTAACCCCTCTAGCAATAGAAATTGAGGATGTAAGATCGCCTCCCTGGGTCCACCTGACCCTTGCATAGGTTCCCTCGTGAAGATATTTCATCAGCCTTAAAAGTTTGCGGTCTAGGTAGTTAGTGGGAGCACCTAAAGTTAATGTTTTGCATTTTATGTTCTCACACATGGCAATCAGGTCTACTGCTGGGAATCCCAACTCTAGAAGTACTGTTGAAGCACTTGAGTGTTGACTGCCCATTTGTATCTTTGTTTACACATCCTGCCGAGCAGGTACATAAAATCATTGTCCACTCTAGAGAGGTGTCCCACTAGACAGAGGACATGATAAAGAATGGCCCATTGCCAAATTGTCTGCATTAGCTTGGACAACTGTGGTAAGAGCATGGCCGCAGGTTTCTGAATGGCATACATTGTAGTAATGTTATCAGTGGGAATGAGCACTGATTTTCTGCTAATGAGGTTGCCAAATTCTTGCAGCACCAACGGAATTATCAGCAATTCCAAAACGGTAATGTGAACTGATGGTTGCTCCCCACTCCTTGAGCGAAGTGTCACTGTTGATGGTAAATTGTAGCAGAGGCTCAAGGTTCAACAGGTCCAGTAATAAGTTCTTGTTCCGCCACTGCAGTTGGTGCTGGGCTCCATCAATAATGGATCTTCCCACTGCTCAGTAACCTATGACCATTTTCTTGCAAGTACATCTTGAAGAGGGAGCACATGCAATTGGACTTTTGGAAGTAGCAAAACGCAAAATACTATCACCACCAAAAGTATCATTCTTATCCTCACTGTCAGAGAACACAATGGCCCTCATTCTGACCCTGGCGGTCGGCGGAGAGGCGGCGGTCGGACCGCGAACAGACCGGCGGTCAGAAAAATGGCATTCTGACCGCGGCGGTCACCGCCGCGATCGCCCGCCACTTCCCCACTCCGACCGCCACGGCGGTCATGACCGCCGGGTTGGAGTTTGCGCACTCCGGCCCGGCGGTCGTCCCAAGACCGCCAACGGTATCATGACCCTGCCTACCGCCGCGGTTTCTTGCGGTCGGGAACCGCCATGCGAACCATGGCGGTAAGCACTATCGGGGCCAGGGAATTCCTTCCCTGGCACTGATAGGGGTCTCCCCCACCCCCCACTACCCACCCGAGTCCTCCCCCCACCCCCTCCACCCCCCTGCCACCCCCCAGAGGTGGTACGAACCACCCCCCCACCCCCACCCCGACATGCACATACATGCACCCCGACATGCACACACCCCCAACATGCACATATACACACCCCCTACACACACATACACAACGGGGACACATACCCGCACACATACATGCAGACATGCGCACCTGCCGAACAGCACACATTACCCATAGACACAGCAGCACCCCCCGCCCGCATACACGCACTCACACACCCCCTCTACACACTCACACGCACACCCCCATGCACGCCCACATCACACAACACCCCCCCTCCCCCTCCCCTCACGGACGGTCAACTTACCTTGTGCGTTGGTCCTCCGGGAGGCGACGGGAGCCATGGGGAGGTGACCGCCAACAGAACACCGCCAACAGAAGACCGCCACACAGATATGTGGGTCGTAATTCTGTGGGCGGTGTTCTGCTGGCGTGGCGGTGGAGGTTGACCAGTCTCCACTTTTCCGCCGACCGCCAGTGTGGCTGCTGGCGGTTTCCCGGCGGAACGCTCCCAGCGGTCGGAATGCGCACAGCGGCATACCGCCGCGGTCGGCGGTCTTCACCGCGGCGGTAACTCGGCGGTCTCGCGAAAAGACCGCCAAGGTCAGAATGAGGGCCAATATCTGTTAAGGAGAATGCAGCCTTTGAAATGTTATCACCCTTTTGTTGTTGTGGCAGGTTTTTCCTGTGACTGTTACTAAGATGGTTCCCAAAAACAAATGCCTATGTTGGGGACAAATGTAAGAGTTTTTTGGCATATACCTCTTGGTAGGGAGAAAGGAGACTGCTTCCAGTTGCCCAGGTATGGAAAGAGATGAATGGTTACACTGAAGATTCTGTGCTACCCCTGTCAGACTTCTGATAAATACCTGAGGGGCTGTTGTGACTAAGGGATAGGACTGTGACTTAATAATTAACTCGACTTACCACAAACCTGAGGTGCTGATGGGAAGCTCAGTGAAGATAGAGAGGCAGGCATACTTGAGGCAGAGGATTTTGAGTAGTGTCCAATGCAAAACAATGCAAAGATGTGTTGGCTAGTTGTGATCTTGCAGTGCTCTGAATGTATCGACTGAGTGGTTGTAGATTAACTGTAATATTCCATCATTCTTATGTATTAGAAAGTATAGAAAATAGTTACAATATTCTCACTGATGCAGTGGGAAAGGGTCTGTTTTTTCTTTAACTAATATTTGTTCTAGATGGTCTTGGCTGATTCTATGGCAGCATGGTGAAATATTCCATGGTGTGGAATTCCATACAGTAGCATTGGGTGATGATGGAAAGCACCCAGTGATACAAGGTTATAGCCTTCCAGGCTTGGTACAAAGGGATTTGGAAACAGGTTGCAGATTTTGCTGTATCTCATGTTTGTTCTCAAGGAAAGCCCAACTTTGGAGACCAGTTCTGTAATGCCTCCATGGCTTTTGCCTTATCCTTTTTTATTTTTTCCAACATGGTTTCGACTTGTGGCCTAAAGAGGTGTTTACCATCAAATGGAAACAACTAAAGTGCTGTCAACAACAGCAACAGAAACTTAACAGCCAGCTGAAGAGCTTGGTGACCAGAATCAATCTCAATTTCCTACATTGCACTTGCACCACAAAACACCTGAAGGAGCTGCACTGGCTCCTCATTTATGAATGAGTACAATTCAAACTCATCACAACACACTTTTAAGGCACTACATAACACTGGCTCAGCATACCTCAACAATCGGTCTGCATTCATAAACCTTCCAGAAACTCCACTTGTCGAAACTCCTGCTTGCACAAATCCCACGCATATGGAAAATCAGGTGTGGCAGTCGAGCCTTCTCTTAAATTGCTCCCAAAGTGTGTAACGACCTGCTGCTACACACAAGAGCCTCCTCCTCACTTCTTAAATTCTGCAAGAAGCTAAAGATCTAGCTCTATGAGGTGTCCCACTGTGCCCTAGGTGTGCCTAGATTCACAAAGCTCAGCACCAGGATACAATCCCTGGGGATAGTGCACTCTACAAATCTGGATTGCATAACAAATTCTTCAGAATAGAACCTGGACACTATAAACTAGACTGGGCAGTAAAATAAGGTTGCAGGTAATAATTTGTCTGGATGCAGTATTAGCAGCATCTAAGGTAACCCTAATGTGTGTGTTTGATATTGTCTTTTCTGTATGTGTCATAAGGCTGCTTAGCCATCTACTGCACCTCCTTCCACTGTTATCAGTCATATCTTCTACCGTTAGGGGAGGCTGACTGAGTTTGCAATACATCATTGCTCAGCTGGCTCAGCACAGCTCAGACTTCAGTTGCATTGATTTTCCCGCTCTCCTTCTCAGGAGAAGGGTGTCTCGTCTCCTATGCCCTGCATGTTAGATTATATGAATTGTATAGCACAATCATTACCGAAGAGGGTATCCAGGAGCTTGGGCAGGTGTGTAGATTTGTTGTAACTAAGGTGATTATACGAAGAGCCAAGTCATCTGCTTCTTGCAAAACTCATGAATTGAGGAGGATTCTCTGATCTATAGAGTGGGGGTTGTTTCATGGCTTGGGTGAGAGGTAGGAGAATAAGTGGCCTCCAGTGTCGATTTTGCAGATGCAGGAAATGTGTGCACGTGAGGCTGTGGCAAAGCATAGGTGTCTGGTGGGTTGGGGAAAGGTGTTCAGGTATTCTGTTCCTAAGGTGCAATGTGATGTCTGTTCGGTGTGGGAGGTCGAGTATGAGTGTTGAAGCGGTGTTCTGGTTATTCAGTTACACTGCTACTTAACTCCTTTTTGGAGTCAGGATCCTTCCCACTTGAATGAAAGAAAGCTGGCATCCTCCCTTTGCTGAAAAAGCCCACCATGGATCCTAAAGAGGGGAAGAACTATCGCCCCATCTCTCGTCTTACCCTGTCCTTCCCTTCATATGCCAAAAATATATGAACGTCACCTTGTCGAAGGAGATAGAAGGGAACCAAGGGCCATATTTATACTTTTTGACGCAAAACTGCGCCAACGCAGTTTTGCGTCAAAATAATTTGCGCCGTCTAACGCCATTTTGAAGCGCCGTGCGGGCGTCAAATTTATACTTTGACGTACGGCGGCGCAACCAACAGGTGGGAGTCATTATTTCGTGACGCACACAGCGTCGTTCCGTCGTAAAGGAAACCAACGTAAAGGCGACGCACATCACTGTGGGTCGATTTACGACAGCGCAATCCGGAAAGCGCTGGTTTTTTTCACGCTATTGCGTTACATTTTGGCGCGAAAACTGCCCTTTCAGCAGAGGAGAGCCAAAATGGATCCCAGATGCCACAACAGACCCCAGGAGGATGAGAGCAGACCAGAAACCAGCCAGGAGGATCCATACAGGAACCAGGAATTTTTTTTAAAAAAAAAGAAAGTGTCGCTTCAGTGAAGAGGAGCAGGAAATCCTGGTGAAAGAGGTGACGGAACACCAGCACCAACTTTTCATCTCCTCTAAATTGCCACTTAGTAGGAGAGAGGCCATATGGAAACAAATAGTGGACAAGATCAACAGTGTGGCTGAAGAACGCCGCACAGTCACTGAGTGTAAGAAACGCTGGCATGACTGCAAACGTAGGACAAAAGAGAAAATGGCTAGTCACAGGAAGGCAGCAATGCAGACTGGAGGGGGGAGTCCAGCACAACAGGAGGCCCTGGACCACATGGAGGAGATGGTCGCAGCCGTCATCCCGGAGGAGATCGTCACAGGGATTCAAGGACAGGACAGCGCAGACTACCACGACACAACGCACATGCAGGGTAAGTCACATGTGGAAATAAATTGCAATAATGGGGACTGTAAGCAGGGGGGGGGATACCTACTACACAATGCATGTAAGTCAGCACATATATGAAGTGGCATGGGTAAAGGGGCACGGCAGGGGGGCATGCCCAGCACAGACTGAAGCTGGGGCACGACAAAATACAGCACCAACAACAGTCCCATGGGGCCATGCTGTAATTACAACAATAGAGCCAAGGGAAAGCAGCGACAGGTGGGAAGGCCACTACGTCAAACTCACATCCAGGCACTTGTATAGCAAAATCTATCCTACATCAACTAGGTCCCTATCAGTAATCCAGTAGCCAAAACAACAACTGCAATGTAACTGCCACAACAGTTGACAATAATACCTCTCATCTCTGTGCAGCTATAGTACCAAATGGCAGGTACCTCCCCATGGAACATACATACCTAAATTAGGGGGCGAGGATGACATCCCCAACTATTCATAGAAATAAGACAAAGGCACCAGTACACTCAAATGCCAAATGTCCATACCTGACACATACATAAGCCAAACTAAACAGCAATAGGAGCCACACAGCACTAAGGACACACACATGCTGCATACGTCAGGGTCCCTCACGTGCCTGGCTAACAAGGCTACCTCACTAATGTCATACTGCTCAGACAACCACAGGCAACTGGTCACTGAAACACACCTGCAAAGTCTGACAACCAAATAGGACATTCATACGGTAAACAGGCCAATCCTATTAGACATACATGACCCAACATCATCTTCAAACATCAACAATGTTTACATCCATACCACATCCTATCATTGACATGCATAGGTAATGCCAGGTAACATGTACAGTTCATGCCATGTGAATAAAAAGTGTATGGGGCAGGTCCTGAGAGGCAAGTGTGCTGGCAGGGCAGTCACAACACCCACAGTCAGTCAAAGTGTATTGTGGCAAGTGTAACGTATACTTTGCGCATTAGCCTCAGGCTGGAGGCCTTTGTGCATCTTACCCTGAATGTACTCATACTCATTTGCTCACATCTAAGAGCCTCAGAGCACTTTGCACTAAATGATTCTCATTGCCCTTCCTATCAGCTAATTTAGCAAATAGCCAGTCCTAAGGTGTTGTCAATTAGTCAAATCACACTGTTTTGCCTACTTCTGCACTGGAGTTTGCCAGAACATATTCACTCTGTGCCCCAGTCAAGGATACAGTCTGGTACGTTGCTGATAGATGTGGTAGGGGTTAAGGTTTGGCATTCCTGCGTAGGGAAACTTTGTCATCACGATGACATATGACTTATAAAATCACTTCCTTGTCCCAAGATATGCAAGAGGGAGTTTCCAAACAGAGAAACACAACTAGATGATGCCTGCCTTGCTGCTGATGCACAACCAGATCACAGGCCATTCCTCTGATATGAGGGATGATGTCTCCCCAGTGATTCCGACAGGCAAGCTCCAAACCTAACATGCTGTGCTATACATAGAACAAGCAGAGGGAGAGTAGAAACTGTTAGGCACCATGATAGCTGTGTACTAATGTATTACTCTCCTGCGGACTATTTCAATTTTAACAGTGTGTATTGTTTGGGTTATTGTGGCTCACACCTAAATTTCAAGAAGTCAGTTGTACAATGAAACCTCATATTAAACAAATACTGTCTTTGTCATTTGTGTATGGGAACATACCAGAAAAGACATAATTGTGTAGGATCTGAGTGACCACCACTTCCCTGAGAAGCTCCAAAGATGTCATGCGCTCGGATGTCTAAACATTCCTTTGATGTGGGAGACCAGAGGCACTGCTAGTTAGTCTGAGCAAAATGAAATATCAGGGTGACAGAGTTAGTTACAAGTGGGTCAGACTTAGTCCCCCACACCATTAGCTATCCTGCTGCCTAGAAAGCCAGTAATCACATGTAGGATAATGAGAGCCCACCCAACAAAATGTCCCTCCATAACAATAGTTAAACACCAAGGGAGGAGGAGGTCAAAAACACGCATATTCCTAAATAATTACAAAGCAACACCTAGAGGCGATCAGGCAGACATGTCGGATAGCTCCATATCATACATGTGACACACAGGTGGGCCATAGGCCTACAACAATGCCCTATGACGGACAGCAGATACCAAGACAAACACAGAGCACAAAGTGAAGGCATCCAAAGGCTTGGATCTTAGTGCAAAATTGTCACAACACAGACACACTAATTGTACCCTGTTTCATTGCAGAGGAACACGGATCTCCTGCCGATATGCCTGTCCTTGAGTTCCCTGATGACATGGATGACGAGCCCATAAACATCCCACAAGAGACCATTCAAATGGTCCTTGAAAGCCTCCAAACCCCACCTTCAGTCACAAGGAGGAGCACAGAAGAAGCAGCCACCACAGGAGAACCACCCGCCACCCCAATTGTAAGACCTGCCAGCTCCAACACAGCTGAGGACTCTGACGACACTGGCACCAGCTTCGAAAGAACCGTTGTTGGGGTCCAGCGGGAGCTGGCCAAGGAGGTGCGGGTGTGGATGCAAACTATGGCAGCCAGCCTTGAGGGGGTGCGTTCGTGCATGATGTCAACTGCTGATCAGGCAGCTGCAATGCAAGCCCGAATATCGCTCTTGCAGGAACTTTTAAAAACACAGAAGGAAATCTGCACAGCTGTCATCCAGTTGACACAACAACTCCAACTGCAAGCCAGTCAACGTGTGCACGAATGCAACATAGAACCCCTCAGGGCCGACCTGGCTGCCTACCATCGTGATGTGGCTGCCATTCTGAAAAACCAGCAGGCCCTCCTTGCTGCAGTACTGCCCTTCATAACTCGACAGGGATCAGCCCCCGGGATGTCTGCCTCCATGTCTTCTAACACTGAGGTGTGTGTTGCCCCTTCACAACCAACAACAACAAGGACACACCAGGCAACACACACATCAGAAGAAGAAGACATGGAACAGATAACATTCACACGCAAGAGTACCCGGAAGCCCTAGTCCCTGCACCATGGCCTACTCTGACCAAGGTCCTACGTTTTGTCAAATGCCAGTCTCACTACAACTACACTCAATGACTGTTTGGCAATACACTGTATGACTTGTCCCCATTGCCAGTGAATGTCTCTCTCCTACTATTTGGCAATTCCTGTCCCTCTGCACTGTCTGTGACATCACCCCAGCATGTCAGGAGCATCATCCACACCCCTTCTGTAGGATCACCATGTAATTATGCACCAGAACGGACTCAGCAAACATGGTGAATGGACATTTTGCACTACACCACCTATAAATAAATATCACTTGCACACCTATTGTGACTCTGTGTTATTTCACACTTCAACTGTGAGTAACTCCAAAGTGGCTGTGTGGCAACCATGTAGATTCTCTATACTACTGTCCTGATTTCATGTATACTGAAACATCTGTGCAGTGGCCAGGATTGCATCATAGCCTTACCATACTGAGGAAAATAACTGATGAAGGGACTAAGCACACACAATCATGCTGTGTTGGACAGAATGATGCACCATTTATAGCTATTCTAGACAACTAATGGTGCCTGAGAAATGTAGGCACCATGCAATACTTAAATACGAAAAAATGCGGTAAAATGTAAGGAATCATTAACAAATTACACTGCATCAATCACCCTTACGGAGTATACTTCCATGAAGGAAAGTCATGCTGAATCAGTACACACATGATGTAGGTCAGCAATGACAGCCACAAGACAAGAGTGTGAACAATTCCTCATCTACAAAGATCTCCCTGAACTTCACACTGCTGTCCGACCTATCTATTTACCCACAATAACAAGTCTGGAAGCACTCTTTGTGAAGTAGGATACATACCGAAACAAACCCTTGGTGATCAATGCACACTACCAATGGTGGGTCTCCCACATGGTGGATACTTACCAAGTTAGCACACGGGTAGCTGGCATGTTAAACCTCAATATCCTGGGGATAGCGAGCATAGGACACAAATGTCATACTAAAACATTCTGCTACACTGATGTCAAGGCCATGATAATGTAGCACCTAACGCATCATGTAAAGGGTTAACTAAATTTTTATTTCAATGAAGTAATAAAAGAGGCAACTAAGGGAAAGATAAACCTACACTAATCTAACCTGACTACTACTAACCCACAACTGTCCCTAACTAACCTAAGCTAAACTTACTCTACACATGTAACGAAACGATCTAAACATCAATCCCCCACCCACCATTATGAGACAAGACACATGCAGGACAACACTTACTAACCTACACACATACTATACTATCCTAAACAAACATATATATTTTTATTTTTTGATATTTTTAAAAAACATTTATATATATATATTTTTTTTAATCAGGAATCCCAACATTGCCCCCCACCCACAAAAAAATATAAGATAGAAAGAAGAAGGACCCCCCACCCTGTTCCCTAACACTAACTAAGCTAATTACCTATACTTATCCTATAACTAATCCCCAAAACCCAACTAACAGTATAAAATAGGAAAGAGGTGAGAGGGGAGGGGTAAAAGTTCAAGAGGGCAAAAGTACTACAGATTTGCCCTCCGTAGTGTGCGCCTGATGGAGCGGACCTTCTTTTTGACATAACTCATGTCCTCCCTCAGGTTGTCCACCTTTTTCACCAACTTGTCCAATTTACGGGACAATGCCAGGAAGGCAGCTGGGTCCACAGGAGGGTCTGGGCTGGTTTGCGTGCCGGCGGAGGTTGATGTTGTGGCAGGAGTTGTTTGGCCACAGGACAGTCCTGCTACCACCACACGGCTGGGTCCAGGTCTGGAGGAAGATGCAGGGTCCATTGCTGAAGACGTTGCTGGGTCCACTTGGGCAGACCTGGTGGATGTGGTGTTGGTGGTTGATGGTGGCACTGTAGGGGGAGCCTGTGGTGTGGCCCACCACGCCCCGGAGGCCCGATCTGAATGGTACTTGCGGGCCATCCTCCGATACCCATACTGCACCTGCAGGATGTGCCTGTATCTCATTGCACGGCGCTCAAAATGGTTGCGATCTGCGGCACTCATGTTTGCAGCTGTGAAAAGAAAAGGCAAATATTTAGCCTTGGATTTGCATTGGGTGGAATAGCACAATGGGTTATTTGTCCATTGCTAGAAATGTATTGGTTGCAGCAATTGTCACAACATAGTTCACGGAAAGGCTCAGAGGAAGTACATGTGAAACATGCATACATAAGGGCATATCACACCTAGCATATCCATGTCTCTACATGATGGATGACATCACCCTAAACTACTCATCCAAATCATACCTAAGTCATTTGACATCATGGCAGCACCTCTTCCGCATACTGACTTCACTACATATGTCACTCTATGTGATAACAATCACACTCCTCACTCAATGCCATTTGGAATTAGTTGTGTGCTAAGATTGAACCCATGGGCCATAAACAAATGTCAACACTAGGGGCCAGATGTAGGAATTTTGAAAATGCAACTAGCAATTTGCAATGCAGAACGGTGTCTCTGACACCGTCTGCGAGTCGCTATGGGGTCGCTAAGACCCACCTTATGAACATCAATGATGTGGGTTCCAAGTTGCGCCACCTTAGCGACTATGGGCACTCATGGGGATGGAGGCCTGCTGGGAACAGCAGACCTCCATGGACGTGACTGCTTTTAACTAAAGCAGGTTATTTTTCCCCAAGTGTAGGCCGTTTACCTGAAAGGAAAATGAGCTGCACTTAGTAAAAAATTACAACAACTTCAATTTTGGATTATTTCATGGTAATTAGTGGTCCCTTAGACCACTGGCTGTTTTGTACAGGATTATTTAGGTCCACTCACAAAGGTGAAGGGTTACAATGGGGACCCCTTCCAGTTAGCAAGTGGGTTACCATCCACTTCAAGTGGATGATAACTGCGACTCACTTTGCAACCACGTACTCGGTTGCAAATGGAATTGCCTACCACTGTGAGTTGCAAGTAGGTCTGGAAAACCCCTTCATATTTTGCATTTGGAAAAGCATTTTGCTAATATGTTCATGATCACCAAATACATTTCGGAATAGGAAACAGATGTTTGCAACTCACAAACAGAAATGTATGACATTTGCAACTTGTACACAGTTTGC
Organism: Pleurodeles waltl; assembly: GCF_031143425.1. NCBI lineage: Eukaryota > Metazoa > Chordata > Amphibia > Caudata > Salamandridae > Pleurodeles > Pleurodeles waltl. Next base: position 1,740,568,941 of record NC_090440.1, on the reverse strand, counting down.
TACATCTGGCCCTAGGTACTAACTCAAGTCACAAAAGGTGTCAAGTACATGTAACATACTGGTTGCTACAGTCCTAGGTACCCTGTTTCACAGTAACATCCCAGTATTTGAGGGTGGTGTGGGAAGAACAACCAACAATCCCATGTTCAATGCACACCCAGGAGTGTATAGAAAGTTCTACAAGTATGTGCCTTCACACACAACACCTATGAAGGGCTAGCAACATGTTGTAGTCAGCCAAACATTGACACATCCCAGGTCCACACATGTCAAAATGATATGACTTAGGCCAACATGACATACTATCAGTGAGGCATGTTTTACAACACACACAGAGGAGGTAGAACACCCATTCTCATGATTCAACAGAACACCTAGGCCATTGCACTCAAGTCACACACACTTCTAGTTCACCTTGTGGAAGTACATGCCCCCGGAAGATCCGACCTACAGTGTACACAGTCCATCCTCAACTAGGAAGATGCACTTGTCATAAAAGCCATGTGCCTAAGCTATCTGGGAGACTGTCAGTCTGATATGCAGACTCAGTTCATGGCAAGTCCCTGACCAAGTCTAACATTGACCAGTGTATTCCAAATGAGTCATCCCATTCCCCATTGCCGGCCAACTGGAATGACCTACAGCCCCTCAATCTGAGAGATGGCTAGGTATTGCTTTACAGAAACATAAGTCCTATTTGATATCACCCTAAAACAACAATGCCAATGAACGGCCAGCGCATCAAATCATGAATTCTCTTGAACACACAGTATCCATCATGCTTCATTACCAAACAATGAAAATAGCACTCAGGCGTCACTGTAGGTATCGGGGTCGTCAAAATGTGCCACCTCTCCCACGGTGTACGGGGCTGGTCCACCTGTAAAGCATGAAAGGAAGAATATACTCAGACTGGGTGAACTGACAAATAATTTCAGTTACAATGACACTGTGTGAATATGACATGGTAATGATAGACTTTCCCACATGCTCATACTGCATGGATGACTTTGTATTCAACATTAACATTGGATGAGTCTCCTGCTACAGTTACACACCCTACTACACACATGCAGTGGCCATGACAGTCATGTGTCGTCCAAGTTAACCCTCCATTAGTATGCCCCAACAATAATGTTATCCATACATCTCAGCATGTGCATCCCAGAGAGACATTCCAAAACTGGTTCCATGAGGACTGCATGACCACTCACAATCAAACAGGCTAGGTGGACATGTTCAACACACAGCAACCACACACACATGTGACATATGTGTGGCCAACATATCTAACTTCATGTGACGTGAAGGCAACACACATGTATAGCATCATCATGTCTTTCAATTTTTCTGTCTAGCTATGGCGTCTACATATGTAGGTATGTTGTTTCTACATGACTTACTCACTGGCCATTATGACCTGTAGAGTACAAATAGAGCCGTTAACGTGTTGCTTGTCTGACACAAATGCAACACTACATTACATACAGCTACTGGCATCTGGTATGTGTTTCAAAAATGAGCCATCTGACTGCTAGCATTGGTCTTCATACACATTCTGCAACAAATACACTTTAGGGCACAAATGCATACCTTTGTAGCGCATCATTTGCATCATTTTGTCACGCAGAGAGGGGGCAAAATAGCAAAATACAGATAGATGTTGCAATTTGCTGCTGTTATTGCGTAAAAATGTGTTGCAAAAATGGGGATATATGTGTATAAACATGGGCCTAGGTTTCCCTAGCATTACACACAGTCAGCTACTTATTTAGGAGATTGGGTAACAATCATCACATGTTCCCACACAGATTTCTATTATTCCCATGTAATTGATTTGTACTCACCAACATGGCCACCAATCCTGATTCCCAGGTGGTCCAGCAGGTCCTGTTCCCTGGTGATCAGATCTGCCCAGCGATGCTTCAATTGATGGACATTGCGCATGCTCCCGTAGACCCAGACCAGGTGATGGCGCACCTTCTCCCACCGGATTTTCCTAGCCTCCGTGTGATACCCCTGTATCACACGGCCCCCAGCCTCCAGCATCAGTGGGAGGAAAACTAGCCATATGAATCCCCCCAATTCATCTTCACCCATCCTGGACAGGCGAGGCCTACCTGACATATTGACTGCTAGAAAAATAGACAAATGAAATAAGAAAGTAAAAGTGGGAAATGGGGAAAGGTAGAGGTGTGAAGGAAAAGGAAAAAGGAGAAAAATAGCCCAACTAACCCCCAAAACTATGCTACCCACAACAGACTCCCACAGACAATACAAACAATCACAGGAATAGACAAAACAAGACTAAACAGACTGAGACAATGTTATGGAACAAGAATAGATTCACAAAAAAGACAAAATACAAGGGACACAGGACACAAAAGCAGTAAAACACAGGACAACACCTTTCACACAACCACACAGTCTAGATAAATCTGAGACTGCAAAGTGAAAGTGAAAGTTAACTCCCAGTACAGATTTTGTAAACAGGATATCCTATTACATCACTTCCTGCAGAAAATGGCCGCCGTTTTTATTTTCCTGTTATGCGTCATATTTTCACGCATACACAATTGTGCGTCATTTTTTTTGACGCATTACATTGCACATGATGCTGAGTCAAAAAATATGATATGAATATTAATAATTTTTGAATGTACATGAGATGACGAACATATTGTCCATGTAGCGTCAATTTTTCCACGCATACATCATGGGCGTCATTTTTTTCCACGTACAGTAGTGCACATGATGCTGAGTCAAAAAATATATGTATATTAATAATTTTTGAATGTACATGAGATGACCAACATATTGTCCATGTAGCGTAAATTTTTCCACGCATACATCATGGGCGTCATTTTTTTCCACGTACAGTAGTGCACATGATGCTGAGTCAAAAAATATGATATGAATATTAATAATTTTTGAATGTACATGAGATGACCAACATATTGTCCATGTAGCGTCAATTTTTCCACGCATACATCATGGGCGTCATTTTTTTCCACGTACAGTAGTGCACATGATGCTGAGTCAAAAAATATGATATGAATTTTAATAATTTTTGAATGTACATGAGATGACCAACATATTGTCCATGTAGCGTCAATTTTTCCACACATACATCATGGGAGTCATATTTTTTCCACGTACAAGAGTGCACATGATGCTGAGTCAAAAAAATGTATGATATAAATCATACTTTGATGGCTAAATATGTGAAACTTTTGGATACATTTATATTTGACTATGCATTCTGTGCACTCATGTACGTGAACAAATTATGACGCCCTTGCTGTATGCGTAGAATTTGGAGCAAATTTTTCCTTATGTCTTCATGTTTTGAACTTTGTAAAGGTGATTTGTCATGGTCAAACGGTGCTATGTGATACACATTTGTGTTTGGATATGACACATATCCGTTGTTGTATGTATAGAAGGCATTCACACTGTAATGTTTTGGATACGTTAACTAATGTATTGACCATATTTGTCTACATATTTTGAGTAATTGCAGATGGCTATTTTGAAATGATGGATGGGATACCATGATGTATTCCTTCTCCAAAATGTGTCCACAATTATGATGGTGATGCTTTTATCTGTAGTCCTAACAGGGAGTGCAATAGTCACTTACAGTTTTTATGGGGCTAACCATGTCCCATTATGATTTTGTGTTTCTGATTTGTGTTGGACTTTTGACATGTAGCCCACACATGTGCCTTATGCATGTGTTTAGTTCACAAGTACAAGATTCTTGTATGTTTGGGGGGCGGTAGAGGTGGACTTAGGCCCCCAGCACCCTAGGATTTGACCATCCAGAATAGCTACTGTATCCATGGGTTTTATTTATTATATCATGGCAAACCTGCTGCAGCAGGCTAATCTAAGGCCATATGGTATGAAGGACTGTTGACCATTCATTCATCTCATTAGCCCATTTGACGTTTGCAGTAATGATGAATTGGAGCAAACTTGCATACCTTTTTCCAATGACTGTTTGCAAGACTCTGAGCGTTCCTGATGTGCCAATGAGAATAATTTTGTTGTTGTCTGTGTCCCTTTCTGCATAAACTGGTTTAGTGGCATGTTACATTCTTCCTGCTAGGTTCTAACTGGGACACAACTGTGATGGTCTACTTTCAAATATTAGGTTGATTGTATGACATATGTGTACATGTGTGTTGGAATGTGGATCCACTATCACCTGTCTGGGTGTATGTTGTCACTGTGACTTCAAGGTCTCCTCCTGAGTTAGTGGCAGCTGATGTTGTTCCAATTGTGTATTGCTCATATCACACACTTGAGAGAAGCCATTGGTGACATGGTCACGTACACATGGATGGTCCCACCCTGTCTCTGAACACGTGTGATGTGACTTTCAAATGATCTAAAATTTTGGGCTGGATGAGAGACTGTCTCAGGTGTTTGGATCCGGCATGTGTAATTGCCACATTTGTACTCCTGTTGGCCTCTGTGTTTTGTAATGTATCATGTCACATCCTACCTTCTGTGCATACATTTGTGATGTTTATTTTTGTTGTGATGAATGTTATAGCATTCTTGCTCAATGAGACAACATTCTTCTTCAGCGATTTCAAACTAAAGGTGGTCAGAAATGCATAGGCCAAAGTATGATGTGGTGTTGGTTATCTGTGTTTATTTACAAGTGTGGAATACAAGTTATTATGATACATTAAGAAAAAAAATTATTTACAAGCTGTTGGCGCCTACGCACTCCTGCTGCCGTGTTAGGTTGTTCCCCCTCCTGTTGCAGGCCAGCATCCTCCTCTTCGTCATCCTCAGGCATGTCTGGGTCCAGGTCAAGGAGGGGAATATTTCTTTTTACACAAATATTGTGCAATATGGCACAAGTGAGTATGATCTTACAGACCATCTCTGGGGAATAGAGTAGGCTACCGCCAGTGATGTCAAGGCAGCGGAACCTAGACTTTAGGATCCCAAAGGTCCGCTCCACAATGCTGCGTGTCCTCTTGTGGGCGTCATTGTATGCCCGCTCAGCAGCAGTATTTGGGTTCCCAAATGGTGTCATTATCCAAGGCAGGATGCCATACCCCTGATCAGCTGAAAGAGAAACACAGAATGGGATCAATTAGATGTAGGAGGCACTGTTGTACGGATCTTTGACGGCAGTAGTTGTGTTGTGTTGTCTGTGACTCTTTTGTGTACTAATGTGACAACCTATGGTTGTTGGTGAAAACTTTTGCATTGAGTTTTTTTCCTTGGCTGAGCAAGTGTTTGTCGGCTAACTGTTTCTCAGCAGGATGTCTTGGTTTCTCCAGTACAGTGTGCCCTCCCTTGCATTGTTACTTGTGATACAGGTGTCCGTGTGTCCTCACTGGGGGTGTGATGATAGTTCCATGCAGAGTTGAAACATGAAAGTGTATTTGAAACGTTCGTATGAACATACCCAGGCCATCCCATACCTTTAGACTTATGCATTGTATTAGTGTACAGGTTATTGTGAGACTTCCAATTTGCAAGGTGACATTTAGGCTACCACAGTCATTAATGTCTTCACACTAAGCTGTACAGTAAATTCCAATGTGTGACAGGTTCAATGGTGACTTCAGAAACATGGCTAGTGATGTGAGTACCTCAGTGTGTTCCTGGCTAGGTGTTGCTATTGTGGTGTATTTGTTGTTTGTCCTAGAGGGTTTCTGAGCAGTGTGTATATGAGTTTGGTTTTTGTCCTTACCAACAAGTAGTCCGTTGCCATATCGTCCATCCTGGAAGTGTTGGTTGATGGTGGAGTGACGGAAGATGAATGTGTCATGTACACTCCCAGGATATTTAGCCACGATGTTGCTGATCAGTCCTTGGTGATCGACTATGGCCTGCACGTTGATTGAATGTGTGTGCTTCCTGTTGCGGTAGAGGTGTTCAGTTGCAGCAGGTGGCACAAGGCGTACGTGTGTGCAGTCGATTGCACCAAGGACGTGCGGGAAGCCACTGATGCCGTGGAACCCCTGTTTAGTTTCCTGCTGCATCTGCAGTGTGTTAGGGAAGCAGATGTGGCGGGGTGTCAGGCGAATGATGGCATCCAGTACTTTAGGCAGGAATGCGGAGAAAGATGGTTGTGATATTCCACCAACCAGGGCACCAGTTGTCTGAAACGAGCCACTTGCCAGCATGTGAAGTACGGCAAGCAGCTTTGTTTCTGTTGGGATAGTGCGGGGAGTCACTAAAGTGGGGGCCAACTGCTGTTCAATATTTCTCAGCAGCTGCTGAATGGCCTGCCAGTTCAACCGGTACCTCTGGATGATGTCTCGTTCCCTGAGGCCATGCAGGGTTGTTCTTGGGCGGAATATCCTCTCCTGCCTTCTGCGCTGTCTTTGGGGTCCCTGCTGTTGTTGTAGCTGCTGTTGTTGCTGCAGGGCTCTGCGTCTACGTGCACGCTGAAGAAAAAGCACCTCCATGTCTCCCTGTTGCTGCTCTGTTGTTTGTTCTGTGTGTTCTGATTAAGTACAGGTGTGTTTGCCCCATTTTAACGCCTGCCCTGACCCAGGCGTTAAAATTTCACGTTATTCGTGTTTTGCGTCATTTTTTTGCACCGCCTACCGCGCAGGAGTCATTTTTGCCCGGAAGCATAAATACGACGCGCCGCTGTGTGCGTCGGTTTTTGGACAGGAACGCCTACCCTGCATGTCATTAACGCAGGGCGGGGTGCCGCTTCCAGAAACTGACGCACATTGCGCCATTTTCCTTTTGCGCCGGATCGGGCGTCAGGGTTTAAATATGGGGCAACGTTTGCGCTGAATGTGCGTCAGAATTTTTGACGCACATTTGGCGCAAACGGAGTATAAATATGCCCCCAAGTGTTCTATACAGCACAATTTGGCTACCAACCAAGTGAGGAGTATACTGGATAGCGGTGGGAAGGCAGCCACTATTTTAATAGATCTGTTGGCAGCTTTTGATACTATTGATCATGAGACTCTTATAGCACGGCTAGCAGAAACTGTAATAGGTCGGCTCTACCTTTTTAGCTGCTTCGCTCTTTTCTGTCACAGAGAGAACAATTTACAGCTATGGGAAAATTAGGTCAAAATCATTTACCCTTCCCTGCAGAGTCCCGCAGGGCTCATCTCTGAGCCCTACTCTTTTTAATATTTAGGTGGCTCCTTTGACTAAACTAATTTGTTTCTTTGGCTTTTCCCCCATGCCATATGCCGATGATAAACAGCGTTTTGTTTCCATTGCTAATGACACGGAGACAGCTTTAAGTTTAAGGTTTTAGAAATGTATGGGGGCTAATTTGCAATGGATGAGTTTAAACAACTTGATAATTAATTTAACAAAAATAGGGGTACTTTTGTTTGGGAAGAATTCGCCCTCATGGAATCAGGCTTGATGGCCTCAATCTTTGGACCTCCTTCCGACTCCAGTATCTGCCATAAAAAAATCTGGATATCATGTTTGATGCCAGTTTGTCCCTTAATGCACAAATAAACAAACTAGCGTCTTTCTGCTTCTATTTACCTCATAAGATCAGGAAGATCATGGTTTATATTGCATCTGAGCTCCAGTAAACAGTGGTCATGGCTTTTATTTTGTTTACACTAGACTATTGCAATGTCCTTTATTTGGGGGTCCATGAGTACTCTGAATAAATTGCAAAGCCTTCAGAATGCAGCAGCAAGACTTTAAAAAAAAGATACTCAAATTATAGTCTGTGTCTGTTTCCAAAACATTAAAAGAGCTACATTGGCTGCCCCTGAGGAGAAGGGTCAAGTTCAAGCCCCTTTGTCTCATTCATAAAACTCCATATGGAGCTGATCCTGAATTTTATAAGGAAAATCTCATTTGATAATCCCCCAGCAGATGTTTAAGGTCTTCCAATGCCATGTTGATCAAGGTGTGTAAATTTAGGAAACCTAAGTCGACATGGCATTCCCCTCAGAGTGCCATGCCCACCTCACACTGCCTGTCGCATAGGTAAGTCACCCCTCTAGGAGGCCTTACAGCCCTAAAGCAGGGTGCACTATACCACAGGTGAGAGCATATGTGCATGAGCACTATGCCCCTACAGTGTCTAAGCAAAACCTTAGACACTGTAAGTGCAGGGTAGCCATAAAGAGTATATGGTCTGGGAGTGTGTCAAACACAAACTCCACAGTTCCATTATAGCTACACTGAAATCTGGGAAGTTTGGTATCAAACTTCTCAGCACAATAAATGCACACTGATTCCATTGTGGAATTTATTGTAAAATGCACCCAGAGAACATTTTAGAGATACCCCCTGAATACCAGTCCGACTCCTAGTGCTAGGCTGACCAGTTTCAGCCAGCCTGCCACAACCAGACGAGTTTCTGGCCACAAGGGGAGAGTGCCTTTGCCACTCTGTGGCTGGGAACAGAGTCTGTATTGGGTGGAGGTGCTTCTCACCTCCCCCTGCAGGAACTGTAACACCTCGCGGTGAGCTAGTGGAAATGCCCACCTCTCTGGCCACTGCCCCCACTTTTGGCAGCAAGGCAGGAGAGGATAATTAGAAAAACAAGGAGGAGTCACCCACCAGTCAGGACAGCCCCTAAGGTGACCTGAGCTGAGGTGACCCCCTGCCTTTAGAAATCCTCCATCTTGAGATTGGATGATTCCCCCAAAAGGATTAGGGATGTACCCCCCTCCCCTCAGGGAGGAGGCACAAAGAGGGTGGAGCCACCCTTGAGGACAGTAGCCATTGGTTACTGCCCTCCTGACCTAAACACACCACTAAAATCAGTATTTAGGGGCAACCCAGAACCCATGAAATCAGATTCCTGCAACCTACACAAAGAAGAAGGACTGCTGACCTGAAAGCCCTACAGAGACGATGGAGACGACAACTGACTTGGCCCCAGCCCTACCGGTCTGTCTCCAGACTCAAAGAACCTGCACAGCGACGCATCAGACAGGGACCAGCGACCTCTGAGGACTCAGAGGACTGCCCTGAAACTGAACGACCCAGAAACTCCCGAGAACAGCGGCACTGTTCACCAACAACATCTTTGCAACAAAGAAGCAACTTTTAGAGAACTCACTCTTCCCGCCGGATGCGTGAGACTTCACGCGCTGCATCCGACGCCCCCGGCTTGAGCGTCAGAGAACTAACACTGCAGAGAGGACTCCCAGGTGACTGTGACCTCGTGAGTAACCTGAGTCAACCCCCCTGCACCCCACAGCGACGCCTGCAGAGACAATCCAGAGGCCCCCTGACCGCGACTGCCTGGTAACAAAGAGCCCGAAGCCTGGACCAAGCACTGCATCCGCAGCCCCCAGGACCGAAAGGAACCAACCTCCAGTGCAGAAGTGACCAGCAGGTGGCCCTCCTCCTAGCCCAGTCAGTGGCTGACCCGAGAAGCCCCTCTTTGCCCTGCCTGCATCGCCTAAGTGACCCCCAGGTCCCTCCATTGCTTTCTATAGCAAACCCGACGCCAACTTTGCACACTGCACCCGGCCGCCCCTGTGCCGCTGAGGGTGTGTTTTCTGTGCCTGTTTGTGTCCCCCCCACCAGTGCTCTACAAAACCCCCTGGTCTGCTCCACGAGGACATAGGTACTTACCTGCCTGCAGACCGGAACCAGAGCACCCCTGTTCTCCATAGGCGCCTATGTGTTTTGGGCCCTCTTTTGACCTCTGCACCTGACCGTCCCTGTGTTGCTGGTGAGTGACTTTGTGGTTGCCTTGAATCCCCAACGGTGGGCTGCCTATGCCCAGGAAACTAAACTTGTAAGTGCTTTACTTACCTCAGAAACTTAAACATACTTACCTTACCCAGGAACTGTTGATTTTTTCAGTGTCCACTTTTAAAATAGCTTATTGCCATTTTAACTTATACTGTGTGTACTGGTGCTTTCATTCAAAGTTCCTTACTTACCTGTGTGGAGTACCTTGCATTTTATGTATTTACTTCAAATCTTGAATCTTGTGGTTCTAAAATAAATTAAGAAAATATATTTTTCTATATAAAAACTATTGTCCTGGAGTTAAGTCTTTGAGTGTGTGTTCCTCATTTATTGGCTGTTTGTGTACAACAAATGCTTAACACTACCCTCTGATAAGCCTACTGCTCGACCACACTACCACAAAAATAGAGCATTAGAATTATCTAATTTGTCACTATCAATCTTTAAGGGGAACCCTTGGACTCTGTGCACACTATCTCTCACTTTGAGATAGTATATACAGAGCCAACTTTCTACAGTCAGCCAATGAGGGAAGGCAGCAGTCCCAACTTTGTCACAGAGTGGGATGGGGGTAAGTGAGACTTCTGACCCCACCCAACTCTGTGACAAGGTGTCACTGGTTGACACTCGCCCTGGGCACTTCAGGGCTTAAACCTGAAGCGCCCAGGTCGAAGTCAATGGGTGATGCTTCCCCTCGTCACTGAGGAGAAGGGCCTTGAGGCGCCTTTGCTGGGCTGAGGAGGTCACGCCCATAGGAGCTGTGACCTCCTCAGCCCAGCAAAGTTCAGCTCAGGCAGCCAGGAGTCTGCGTAAAATGCACGTCTTGCTCCTGGCTGCCTGAGCTGAACATGAAGAGTGTGTCTGGCTGATCTATGCTCAGCCTGACAGGCACTCTTCATGATGGGCAAAAGGTGGGAGGGTGTGGCCCTTCCGCCCTAAAGGACGGCCATGGCTGCTTTGCACCTATTCTCCACCCTAGGTTTGAACACTGACACGTTCACTGGGTCCTCGAAGTAATTTAACCATGCTGTTTAGCATTGGCAAACACTGTCTGGCCCACTTGATCTTCGAGAACTTCTTGATGAGGAAGTCCTCATCTTGTGGTGGCAGCTACTGTTAATACATATCTTTGGTGCAGTGTCCAAAGTACAGGAGTGCACCAGCAAAAAAATTTACTAATTCCTAAGTAGCACCCCGCCTTTGAAGGCAGCCCCCAAAATAGGCATTTCCTCCTTCAAAAAGGGAAATCAGTCAATCTGCTCATCGTTTTTTTTTTTTTTTTTTTTTAAACAACGAAAGTCTTGTCAGGATTGATTTGTGTTCCTATAAAGTGAAATGTATATAGCAAACTAACTTGCCATGTATTTTGTTACTTCTTGAGGTATTAATCCATCACAGATTTTTTAAAGCGTTTTGCATTCAATCAAAAATACTTAGAATTACCTTATTCAGTGGAGAAGGTACGCTGGATCTAAAGGAAAAGATAAAAATAGCATTTTCATTACTTCTAAAATCATAAGACATGGTCAAAAATCACATGTACATTACAGATCACAAAAACTTTATATAATATCATTTGCTGGTCATTTTTTGAAAATGAAAAATGTTTCACTTCAACAATTAAACTTTCTTAATCATTTGTACAATGGAATATGAATTGTCTTGTGAAAATATATTAACAAATGCATAAAAAATTGAAATTACATCAAGACATTGGTGTTACACATTTGATAACTCAATTGGCGCTGGCCCCTGATAGAGATGGTCTGTTATGATTGAAAGAGAAATACTGGCGGTGAGAAATACCTTTGTGGGGTGCCTAGGATGGTCGCAGTTCAAAAGGTTATCTTTTTCATGATTGTGGCTTATAATAACAATAGAAAAAACAAGATCTCAGTCATTTAAGAATTTGGTGGTGGGACAAGAGGATTCTCAAGAAAAAGGCAGTGGCTGGTTTGCGGTTGTGAAAAATAAAAAAGTGTCAAAAGTAAATAGAATTTAATTGAGATTCGAGACAAAGGCTAGACGGGTGAAAGGAGACAGAACACGCTGGTTTTCCATCTAGACAAGCAATGTTTGAATGTTCAGCGTCTTAAAATGAAATTGAGGGTGTTTATTAACAAAATTAAAGGAAACAAAACCACTTACAGACCTGTCCCTTTGGGTGCTTACCCACTTCGGTTTATGAATGTTACCTTGCTGGTTGGACTCCTAGGTTCCTCAACAAATACTAATGTTCCTCATAACCTTTAGAGTAAACATCAAAAACAACCCTGTACCCACCATTGCTACCACCACTTCACAAACCCCTGCTAGAAAGAAAGAGTTTACTCTTTCCCTTAGTTCTGTAACCGAACAGCCATGGAAGATAAAAGGTATAAAAAGACTGACAGCTGCTGGGTAAAGTGGGGGTGCGCATGGGAAGGTTATTAAAGCAATGCACAGAAAACGTCATCTCTTCAAGGTATATTAATCACTGGCATTACTCCCACAGCAGCTTCAGTGTTGAGGCTGGAGTTTACAGATGGCTTACATGAACAGATGTTATAGGTCTGCCAATCCATATTTTGTCATTAGCATTGGATTCAACATCCATACAGTAGTAACACATGAGCATGAGACAGCCATGGAGATTTTGAGCACTGAAATCTTTCTAATACAGACAGAAGTGTGTGAATATAATATAAAGGGAGCAGATTCATTTCCACAACCTGCTCTTACGTTCACTTTTATTGTATCACTACATAACATGTTAATACTATTATAGTTATTGAAGAAACTATCTAGATATAAACTTTTTACTAAGAGGCTGAACAAATCAATTTTGGCAAAGATTCCTTTGCGCTAAAGTCCTTGATAAATTAAACTGGTACTAACTCCAACTCAAGCTATGAGTTGTAGGAAATAGAGATGGAGACTGGACATCGAATTTTAGCCCAAAAAAACACTTTAAAAAAACGCTAGGACCACCAGTAAAGAAAACATGTTGGAAATGAGGTAGGCCTCATTTGACATGAACAAGTGGCACAATGGAATGTTTGACTATTATATTTTCTATTATAAATGATAAAGTAAATTTAACTAGCATTTTTCCTTTAGTCACCACCATAGATATTAATATAAATGACCAAAGCAGTACTCACTCTTTAAGGTGCTCATATATTTAAGCAAGGACGTAAGGAAAGGTGTCACATGCGAGATGGCTCAGTGAGTTGTACATTTACTGTTGTCATCAGGTACTACCGAGTTAGCAAGCCCATGAATCACAGCAGCACTAAACCAGGATTTCATCTTTCTGATAAAGAAACTAAACATCATTTAATTGGAAACCAACACCTCTCCATAGTGCTTCATGAGGGCAAAAATTGTAATCTCTGCTTGGTTAAAGAAATCGCAGCACTTAATTTCTCATCATGTGGGATCATTATCCTACTCTAGGAGTATACAATTTTAATATTTTTTTCAGTTTTATATCGTGCAAATGTGGTCAGGACATTATCAAGCTCTATAAGACATCAGGTCATGTCACTTTCGGTTTTTAAAAAAACGGGGGTATTAAGTAATTTGGCTACAATCACGACATGGTGAGAAGGCCTGCATTTACAAATGGTTTCACACTTCCAAAATCAGTGGTGCTGGAACAATTTTCAGAGTTCAGGTGCTGTCTGCCATCAATGTTATATCACTGAAGTCAAGGGGATGGGGAACAATCCAAGCTTCGCACAAAGAATAAGCATAGCAAATGAACCACCCCTATTTAGCAGTAGGCTGGCAAGGATGTAGTATCTATCAGGTGGTGCATTTTGGAGTACACTGTTGCAAACATATTACTAGAGCATGGTCAAGTAGCACATTGTAATTTGCAGACAACACATTTTCCACTGAAATGCTGACTAAACTGGCAAAGACAAAATTTTGACTGATGAAACTATACAGCACTCAAATGATAGCGTGTAAAACGAGTTTCAGCAAATATTTATCATTTGCACTTCACCAAAGTAAAGATGCTTTATACATGTAGATCCTGTTAAAATCACTGTTTCAATCACACTTCAGAATTCAAAATGTGCCTCAGAAATATTTGTACACTTCAATTATGGGTATTTAAGCGCTGTTGTGTGTTAGAAAAAATAAGATCCTACTGAGTTTCCTTTTCCAATCCCTTTCCACAGTTTGATTGTCTCATAGTTCACATTACAAAATCCCCCACTTTGTAATCCGTTAAAGTAAAGTATACACTAATATTGTGCCTTTCAAAAGAATAAGTAGCAGTTTATAAGAAGACAGCCTAACTAGACATTTGACCCCCGTCTTTGAAAGCAGTGCAAATACATTACAATATAAAGATAGTTTAAAGGGATCTTTATTCCTCATTCACACTCTGAACTCCAGTATGGTTATGTTGAGGGTGCTGCAGCACACCCCCACTCCTACTTCGGGCACCTATGTCCACGATCATCAGTTCTTGCCACTAGACCACAATCTTCCGATAACCCATGGCTTGCCTATTTTTGTCACATGTTGTGTGGTTTGGGGCACCAACTTGGGGGTGGGGGGAGGGCTGAAAGATAGTGTTTGTGATACCCTTCTCTTCATGTCTACTAGCAAGAGGGAAAACTTCACAATTATCCTGCAAGGTAAACTTCCCTTTACAGAACACTCAAAGAATATGGTATTGTATTGATGAATAAAGTTTACACTAGTAACATGCTGACAAGGGAGACTTATTGGCACTATGTACAACCATACTTTTGAAGAACATTTTTGCAAGGAATCCTTGGGTATGTCATGATGGAGCCTCCATGGAAACTGCCATGCATTTTCATCTTTTTTTTTTTTCCAAAGACTTGTTTGCTCAATCACCATAATGTAATATGGCAAGGGCACAGTGGCAAACTTGTTCCCTCATTTACATGCCATCATGCCCCCACACGTGAGAGAAAGTAACCTTTGAAACCCTTAGGTGCAAAACCTGTTACTGCACATCCACATTACAAAAGGGGCTGCACAAGCATCTACAGTCCCTTCTACAATACTCAGAGCGCATACGTAATATGGTCTAAGATACATATTTTATAAAGTATAGAGTGGTTGAGGGAGGAGAAGCCCTATTTCACAATGTTCCCCCATGATTCTCCTACTCCAGCACAGTCCATCAATGAAGGAGGAGCATAGCACAATAAACAATTGTAGATCATACATAACTAGACCTTCATGTCTATGATCTCTGTCTACTGATTTAAATAAAATATCTCGTTGAAAATAAAATCCTGATAGTTCTGAAGTGCACCCGTTCCTCTTTCAGCCCAGGGCTTCCAGATCTGTTGGGAGTGGGTGTATCACTCCTTTGTAATAGGTCAGGCCACTACCTATTTAAGTGTGAGCAACTCCACCCTTCCTCCCAGGAAGACCCATCAGTATGCAGATGCAGTTGAGTGTGCTGTGTTTATGGCTGTCTGGATAGAATGCACAAAGGGAGCTGTTACCCAGCACAGACCAGACGTGGACTGGAGACAGGATCTAAGACACAGAGCAGTAAGAGCAGAGAAATGCCTACTTTCTAAAACTGACATTTCTAAAATAGTACTGGTAAATTTGACTTTGCAAGTAAAAAGGACTTATCACTACCATTCCAAAGATATGAAACATGACATAGCTACTCCTTTCTGATCAGGAATTACAGAAATTACAGCTTAAAAGTATATTAAGGAATTCCCAAAGCTAGCAAATGAGCAGGCTTCACAATAGTGAAAAAACATACTGGGAGTTTTTCCACTACCAGGACATGTAAATCTTAGAAGTACATGTTGTGCCTTTTAAATACACTGCACCCTGCCATGTGGGCCTAGCTTAGGGGTGACTTATATGTAATAAAATGGGAGTTTAGGGCTTGGCAAAGAGATTTAAATCCCAGATCAAGGTGGCAGTAAAACTGCACACACAGGCTTTGCAATGGCAGGCCTGAAACATGGTTAAGGGACTACTTATGTGGGTGGCACAATCAGTGCTGCAGGCCCACTAGTAGCATTTAATTTACAGGCCCTGGGCACACATAGCGCACTTTACTAGGGATTTATAGGTAAATTAAGCACAGCAATTGGGTAGGGGCCAATGTTACCATGTTTAGGGGAAAGAGCACAAGCACTTTGTGCACTTTACCACTGCTGACCAATGCTAGAGTCCTAACACCAGCAACAACAAAAAAAAGAGGTCAGAAAAATGACCTTTATATTCTTCAACATAAATTAGAGAAAGGAAAAAGGGTAGAGGGTCCATGTCCAAGGTCAGAATCCCAAACATAATTAGGCGGGTCATTTCAACTACGAAACCCAGGGAGTCAGAGATTGTCTTACCCACCACTGACCAGAATCTTTTTAACTTGGGGCAGGCGGCAGACATGTGGACATCATCTGCCTCTAAGCTACAGCACAGTTTACACTCTGAGGTTGAGCCGCTTCTCTTTATCTTTGTCAACCTCCCAGGGATCCAAAACACTCTGTGAAGGGTAAAAAGGAAGTTCCTTCTTAATGCTGCTGATTTGACCATTGAGTATAACGTAGCAAAGGATACTTGCCATAACTGTTTCAGCTCCTCCCCCGGCAGAAGTCCACTCCATTTCCTATAGAATGGTTGCGACACATTCTCTACTCTCGATAGAAGATGTTGATACTATCGAGAGACTTTCTCCCTCTTCTAAGAAAGTGGGGAAATTTGCTGCTTTCGATTTTTGGACGTGTTAATCTGATCAAGATGTCTATGCTCCCGAAGATTACTTTCTTATTTGATAATATGCCCTTACATTTTGATAAAGAAGTTATCCTAAAACTGTATGCGAAGATTACCTCATTTATTTGGGCCAGCAAAGGTATTGTCCTTTCCTGGAAAAATTTGAGGAGGAAGGTGGGTGTTGGGGGTTTGGCCCTTCTTGATCTACAGTTGTATTGTTGGTCTTATCAATTAAAGAATAATAGGATGCTCTTGTTGACTCCAGATGGCTCAATAACGGGGTCTATGTCTATTTTTCATGTGAATGGGTGGCTTAAAGGTCAAGGGCATCTTGGCCCTGGTTTTGCAGTTTTAATAATTCCTATTCATCAAAACTGTATATGCCCTTCTTCTGGAGGTGAGTCAGTAAACTTTTTAAGACCTTTCCTAAGACTAGGGATACTGCCCAAGTTTTAATTGATTTTGATGCACAGTTGTGTCTTAGCATTTTCCTGCATTTATTGCTGCGTCCACATTGTATTATCTTTGTACTGTGCCTTTGAAATATTTGTAATAAGCCTTAATGATTTTTCTTACATTTCTGAAATCCAATTCAAACTCCCCTATTGAGTCAGCTCAAACTGTATATTAAGATGCTGTTTGAATCTGGTCTCTAGGGACACACTGAATCACGGACTTTGAGGTTAACACGGTCACAGAATCACCCGATGTTTCTATGCACCACTGTAATGCAGAATTTCTACGGTCCTGCGCACCCACAGTTGCGAACTCTGATTTCGCAGATTGCAGGCTTTGCAACTGTAAAGGGCCGTGTTCATCAGACACATCTATTCCACATAACGGTAAAAAGGGCTAATGTGGAATGAGCAGATTTTTAAAAATGAGCCCTCATGAAAACATAATTCCTCAAAATTACAAATGGAAATGTTTTGTGACGTTTATTTCTACAAAGGAAACCTGTTATTACTTTAATCATGTGCTAAACTATATTGAAGTGCATCATTACAATCATTACCAAGAAAAGCTTCCATACAAATTAACCATCTTAAATAAAACAAAGTTCAGACGTAAGAAGAACGCACACCTAGTTTGACACTCCCGACCTCCAATCATTTTCTTGGCATTCTTGTCTGAATGTTTCTGAATTCGGACAACCGAGTACTCTCTAAGATCAAGACCGTCATAAGGACAAATTCCAAACCAGACGGTTTTCTTACCATGAAACGTATTCCTTGCATGCTCGTTTTATGTTTTTTACCTACTGGGTGGCTAAAAGATTGTTAATGACTAGATCAGTTAATTTTCAATTGACAATATCAACTAATTGCTCTATTTTTGATATTTTATTAATTTTCGGACCCCGGGATCCGTCTACTAACTTTGGCACTGCTTTAGCCAAATGTATCTCATCTCTTGTAATCATTCCAGAGAGTTTGTCTTCAGAGATTGCACCTTATCAATTGATGCTAGTGAAAAGTTTGACACTATCACACCAATAGGCTACCTTGGGTCCAAGCTAGCTGGCCCCTCATCCTGCACATAATGAAGGCTGTATGGGTGTTGACAACCCCCTGGCTCTGGATAGAAAACCTACAGGTCTTATTCTTTATTCCTGGCACCTGCCCCATAAACATGGGTGCAATAAACGTTAACGTCCTCTAGCTAAAATTTGTTCTAGTAAGTTTTATTCTGCTTTTCAAAACCTCCACCCAAGATATCTAGATTAGATCAATCAATCAATCAATCAAGGATTTATAGAGCGCAATAATCACCTGTTAGGGTCTCAAGGCGCTGGGGGGGGGGGGGGGGGGAGGGGTACTGGTCGTAGAGCCATGTCTAGATATTAACACTACATGCTTCAACATCTAGACTACATCTGCTCTTGATGTGATTGCTCTCTGAAAGCTTAAGCATTCTTGCAGAAAGAGTCCAACAGCACCTTGGCACTTAGTACTCCGAGGACGTAGTCAACACCAAGACTTTGCAAGGCGCAAAATCAACAATGGAGATTAAATTTCAATTTATCATTAAAAAAATGCTTGATGGTAGAGCTGCCTAGTACAATTCTGCCTTCACTTCTGCAAAAAAATCTTCCTATAGACATCTTTAATATCACAAAAGATTTTTTTTCATCCCCACTTACCCCTCTCTCTGCCTCCCTTTCTATCACCTTTTGTGAATCAATCTGTTCTTACTTTGAGGAGAAAACACTGTATATCAATATTTTAATGAGGAGGAATCTGTGCTGGAGATGGTTAGGGAGGACACTTCCAAAACTCCAGAAACGTCTGCAACGTATTCAAAACGCCTCCGCCATCCACATCCTCGACATACCCCGCAACAGCCACATCTCCGCCCACCTGAGACACCTGCATTGGCTCCCCGTCAGCAAAAGGATCACCTTCCGACTTCTCACCCACGCACACAAAGCCCTCCACAACAAGGGACCAGAATACCTCAACCGACGCCTCAGCTTCTACGCCCACACCCGTCTTCTCCGCTCCACCAGCCTCGCTCTCGTCGCCGCCCCTCGCATCCGCTGCTCCACAGCGGGTGGGAGGTCCTTTTCCTACCTGGCGGCCAAGACTTGGAACACCCTCCCCACCAGCCTCAGGACCACCCAGGACCACTCCGTATTCCAGAGACTCCTCAAGACCTGGCTCTTCGAGCAGCAGTAACCCCTTCCCCCTAGCGCCTTGAGACCCGCACGGGTGAGTAGCGCGCTTTATAAATGTTAATGATTTGATTTGATTTGATTCCATGTCCGGTTTTCAATCTGCTCTTTCAGTTTCTTCCAATAGTGCTTGAAACATCTTTGGTACATGCCCATGCAATATACCCGGGGTGTCTTAATGACACCCTTATTCTCACACTGGAAACAATAGCACCACAGCTTACCTCCTTATGCGCATGACATTTGGATGACTTCAGGTAGGTGAGAGAGCCACACTACAGCTTTAGGGCCCTAGCAATACTTCAAATATTGTTTCCCACAACGCACTTTGCCAGCGGTTACACTCTATAGGCATTCAAGATGAGGCATTTGGTAGCCATTCTTTTTGGAAGATCATTTGCAATCAGTCTTTCTGACTCAATTTCACTCTCGCTCTAAGCTTCTGGTGGTGAGGTAACACAGGGCTCCTTTCTGAGCATGACCCCTTTTAATATTTACCCACACCTCTGGCTGACCTGATACGTGGTTTTGGTTTCTCTCTTATGCAGCAACTGTCACACGTTGTCAACCGTAGCTTACTGGGTGGCAAAGCACTCACTCAAGTTGAATGGAGACAGAACCAAGATGTTAATGTTCGGAGGGGCCTCTCTTATATGCACCCCCCCCATCCCCATAACGCGATGGTAGACTTCTGAATGGGGCAGCACTTTCTCCCAAAGACTTTGGGAAGTATAAGTAATTCTGAATTTCTCTCTGACCTTTGTGAAGTAAACTAAAGATATTATTATTTCTTGCTTTTATAACCCAAGTATGCTCCGCAAAACAGTATTATCATTAGTGCTGGTTAGCAATGGTCAAAGATCTTTTCCTATCGCATATTTAATACAGCAACTCTTTGTATACCGGCCTTCTGAAAAGACTCATACCATATCTCCAACTGATCTAAAACTTGGCAAGCAGGCTCTCATGCATCCTTCCTTCACATTGATCCTCAACGCAGATCATTGAACTGGCTATTTGTGGAAAAGTGCAATACTTTTAAGGCCACGTTTTAAAAAAAAAAATAAAAAAAAAAAAAAACATTCAACACATTCCTGAGCATTGATACACTTTGTTCATTCCTCTTTGTTGTTAGTCCCCTTTGGGATGGGAATATTCATTGTGTGCAGTCACGTTCCCCTGCCCTGAATGCCCAATTCATCTGGTGTGTGAAGTTCTTTGCCTGTCCCTCGACATGACTGAGATCCTGGTGGGAGCAAAATGTTTACTCTCATTTGACTGACAGAAGGATACTGTCCCTATCATGGGTTTAGCATGTAAAGTTGTGGTGGCAGCATACCGTGTTTTGTGCATCAGATCTATTTATCTGTGTCACTGTAAAGGTCTGATGCTAACCTAGGTCCTAATGCTATCACCCCAGGTCTTGGTTCTGTGTATATATGTGGGTGGGTGTCAATAGTCAAACCTTCATTGTGTATATGAGTGAACTAAAGTAATGGAGGCCTATAGTTTCCATACTGAAAAACACTAGCCTATCTGTATGCACAAGACTGAGGTGAGGTTTTATTCGCCAAGACAGTGGAAGTGAATTGCTAACAATCTTGAAGCTGAAAGGAGGAGATCTACATCTTGAAAAGGGGAAAGCGAACACACAGCTACATTTGGAAATGTGATTAGGTCCCTTTGCTGCAAGGTGCTATTGGCTAGTCTTTATAAGTACTGCCATTTGGTAGATGTAAGGGGAAGGGTGGGGCTGGAGTCCCTGTTCACAGAGTGAAGGATCCTTTACAGGTGGCCTGCCTTTTCTCTCTTTTCCCTATCACTGTTCAGAGTGGCTGCCGATAGCCAGGTGCAAAAGCTCACACATTTTTGTGCCTCCGCTGTAAGTGCTCCAACGGGAAGACAACCTGGCTCTGCACCACAAAGGCTGTGTCTGGAAGTCAGCCTGGAAAGGACACAAGAATGAAGAACCAACCCCAAAGAGAATCCACATTCCCCGTATAGTGTATCTGTGTTAACGTGGGACCTGATGAACAACTTGTCCTTCCAGTTCCAAGTTCTCTTAAACCAGGAGGGGGTGCTCTGCCGAGTACACAGAGAACTGCCATATAACAAGAGATGGTGTCTGCCTGACAGCCAGCTTCTAGAGGTAAAGGGACAAGATCTGTTTCCCTGCTGTGAGGTGCCTGGATGCTGACCTGTCAGTGAAGGAGAGTGTCAATCCTGCAGGAGGTCTTGACCAAGAGGATTAGCAGCAGTGGACCCTAGAGCTGAGGGTCCATCTGTCCAGAGGGACATGAGGGAAAGTGATTGGCATGCTCTTGGAGGGATCTTTCACTAGGGGGCTGCCGAAGTGTGCCCTAGCAGACTCCGCCGCTGTGATAGTGTAAGCCTGTATGGTGGCACTGTTCTGAAGTGTGCCCAAGCAGACACTGCTGCTGTGACCAATAACTTGTGTTCCAAGCAGACCATGCTGCTGCAAGTTGGGAAGTGTGGCTGAAGCACACTGCACCAAGTAATCAAAGTTATGCAGACAAAGTCGCTGTCCATTTATTAGTGGTGTCAGAGCTGCATCTTCACCTTGTGAAGTACTTTTGTCAGCTCCATGATCCCTGACTCCACTCGACTTAACCTGCATCTGGAAAAGGGCCTTTAAATGATTAGAGAGCATCAGCAATATCAGAGCCTGCCAGGACCCAGGGAGCAGCCTCCACAGCTGCTTCCGTAAACAGGACCGGAGTGCCAATGCACCTACAGTCGGAGCATCTTCCTCCAGGAGTAGAGGGGTATTAGAAATGGGGCCTTTGGTTGACAGTCAGGTTACCCACTGTTCAAGCAAGGACCCTCATTCTAGTCAGGGTAAAAGAGAATCACCCTCAGCTAACCCCTGCTTACCCCCTTGGCAGAGCAGTAGGCTTAACTTCAGAGTGCTAGGTGTAAGGTATTTGTACCAACACACACAGTAACTTAATGAAAACACTAAAAAATGGCACAACACCAAAAATCCGACATACACAAGTCAAGTTACGAATTTTTACATATTAAACTCCAAAATAGCACTTTGAAACAAAAATGCTTCGATGAGGTGTTAACACGGCGTTGTGACAGAGTCGTTCCCAACAAGCCGACACCAGCGGCACCAGACACGGGGTCGCATAGACCCCCAAGTACAGTACATTTGGTGAAGAGTGAAAACAAGTTGATGCACAAAGTCCGGGATCGCGGTGTCGGTGCGAAACGTTGAATCCGCGCACTTCGAGCGGCGTCGGTCACGACGTGGTGCGGCGACTTCCACGGAGTCGCGGACTTCAGCGGGGCTGCAGCGGCGTCAGGCCTGTGAATAGCATCGCGTTCCAGTGAAGGTCACGGCGTCGGGTGCAGGCGGCGTCACCGGATTCAGCAGCGGCTTCGGTCCGAGGTCGTCCGAAGTCGATTTCCTTGGATTTCCACCAGCTTTCCTTTCAAGGGCCCAGGGACTGGATAAGGCACCACTTGTCAGAGCAGGAGTCTCTCCAGAGACTCCAGGTGCTGGCAGAGAGAAGTCTTTGCTGTCCCTGAGACTTCAAACAACAGGAGGCAAGCTCTAAATCAAGCCATTGGAGATTTCTTCACAAGATGGAAGGCACACAAAGTCCAGTCTTTGCCCTCTTACTCTGGCAGAAGCAACAACTGCAGGATAGCTCCACAAAGCACAGTCACAAGCAGGGCAACACTTCTCCTCAGCTCTTCAGCTCTTCTCCAGGCAGAGGTTCCTCTTGTTTCCAGAAGTGTTCTATAGTCTGTGGTTTTGGGTGCCCTTCGTATACCCAGTTTCTCCTTTGAAGTAGGCCTACTTCAAAGTAAAGTCTCTTTGGAATGTGAAATCCTGTCTTGCCCAGGCCAGGCCCCAGACACACACCAGGGGGCTGGAGACTGCATTGTGTGAGGGCAGGCACAGCCCTTTCAGGTGCGAGTGACGACTCCTCCCCTCCCTCCTAGCACAGATGGCTCATCAGGATATGCAGGATACACCCCAGCTCCCTTTGTGTCACTGTCTAGTGTGAGGTGCAACCAGCCCAACTGTCAAACTGACACAGACAGGGAATCCACAAACAGGCAGAGTCACAGAAATGGCATAAGCAAGAAAATGCTCACTTTCTAAAAGTGGCATTTTCAAGCGCACTATCTTAAAATCAACTTTACTGAAAGATGTATTTTTAAATTGTGAGCTCATAGACCCCAAACTCCCAAGGTCCATCCGCTCCCAAAGGGAATCTACACTTTAATCAAATTTATAGGTAGCCCCCGTGTTAACCTATGAGAGGGACAGGCCTTGCAACAGTGAAAAACAAATTTAGCAATATTTCACTGTCAGGACATATAAAACACATTACTATGGGGGTCATTCTGACCCTGGCGGCCGGTGGCCGCCAGGGCCACCGACCATGGGAGCACCGCCAACAGCCTGGCGGTGCCCCTTAGGGCATTCTGACCGCGGCGCTTTGGCCGCGGTCAGTGCAGGAAAACCGGCGGTCTCCCGCCGGTTTTCCGCTGCCCGTCAGAATCCTCCAAGGACCGCCATCCTGTTCCTGGCGGTTCGCCCGCCAGGAACAGGATGGCGGTAGGGGGTGTCGCGGGGCCCCTGGGGGCCCCTGCAGTGCCCATGCCAATGGCATGGGCACTGCAGGGGCCCCCGTAAGAGGGCCCCGCTTGTATTTCACTGTCTGCATAGCAGACAGTGAAATATACGACGGGTGCAGTAGCACCCGTCGCACCTTCCCACTCCGCCGGCTCGATTACGAGCCGGCTTCATGGTGGGAAGGTCGTTTTCCCCTGGGCTGGCGGGCGTCCTTTTGAAGGCCGCCCGCCAGCCCAGGGGAAAACTCAAAATACCCGCCGCGGTCTTCCGACCGCGGTACGGTATTTTGGCGGCTCCCGCCGGGCGCGCGGTAACCGCGCCCGGCGGGAGTCAGAATGACCCCCATATATGTTCTACCTTAACCATACAGTGCACCCTGCCTTAAGGCTACCTAGGGCCTACTTTAGTGGTGTCTGACATGTAAGAAAAGGGAAGGTTTAGGCCTGGCAAGTGGGTATACTTGCCAAGTCTAACTTACAGGCAAAACTGCACACACAGACACTGCAATGGCTGGTCTGAGTCATGAATACAGAGCTACTTATGTGGGTGGCACAACCAGTGCTGCAGGCCCACTAGTAGCATTTGATTTACATGCCCTGGCACCTCTAGTGCACTTTACTAGGGACTTACTAGTAAATCAAATATGTCAATCATGGATAAACCAATCACATACACATTTTGTAAAGGAGCACTTGCACTTTAGCACTGGTTAGCAGTGGTAAAGTGCCCAGAGTAACAAAAACAGCAAAATCAGAGTCCAGCACACATGAACAACCTGGGGAACAGAGACAAAAAGTTAAGGGAGACCACGCCAAGGATGAAAAGTCTAACAAGGGGAGAGACCTGATGTGGGCTATGGGCCGACCACAACCAGTGGAAGAAAAGGACTTGCATTGGTAAACGTTACCTACTGCAATGACAACTGTAAAACTGAGCACACAAACTCTGAATGTGGGGGGTAGTGTTGCACCTGTGCCTGAATCCTGCTGTCTACTAGTTACGGTAAGGTGGGATGAACTTTTTTTTTTTTTTTAATAAAACCTTTATTTTTGATTTTCAAGAGGCAACAACTAGCGTAGAGGCAGTGGCATACATATTTCCTCACATAGCACATTGAGGCCCTCTAACAATGCATCATCTTTCGGGCATGTAATCAATTGACTCCATACGTCAGAAGAAAAAAAAACACATTATACTTGTATCCAGGACATTCCAGTTACGCCGAGGGCGCAGTCCTATTCCCTCCTTGTGGGACTCACCCCCTGGTCATGCAGACTAATTATCACTGTGCTTGCACATGGTCTAGAAAAGAAGTTACACACTGCTCTCCATGCCACATCATCCCCCAACCTTTCATCCAGTCTGTTTTTCTTTATATGGACCTCCTCGGCTATCGCCCATTCACCCACCTCCCTGCACCAATTTGTGATCATGGGTGCTCGCTGCCCCATCCAAGTAACAAGCACTCTGGGTCTTGCAAATGGAGATTCCAGATCTAACTCTCAGACAGCTCGGGCCCTGATCAGCGTTTGACGGGTCTTTCTCTCTCATCACTTTATACAGTTGTGCGATCAAATGTCGACCCCTGCCATGCATCAGTAGGACGTCTAGTGTTCGCCAAGTCTGTGGTGTAGCGGGCTATGTGGGCCCGATTTGTTTGGCCACCTCCACCAGCCCTGCGCAATGGAGAAAATGTCCCAGGTCTAGCCTAAATGTGTTGCAGGCTTCCTGGAACGTAATAAAGTATTCACCTGGGTATAGGTCTCCCAACTGTGTACATCCCTCCAGGCCTGGAATGACACATTGGTCATCATCTGACGTACCGGAGCCAGTAGCCAAGGCATAGTTCTTGATGAAAAGGAGCTCTCTGCAAAACCACTTCCACGAACCGCTGCCAGATACTTGCAGTATGGCGAATTACATATGAAATCCTTCCCTCCACTCCAGCTCCCTCAATGTCACTGGGAGGTGTTCCGCTGTCACCAAACCTGTGACCAATCCCTTTTATCAACTGCCATCTTCTATGAGCCACCGCACTGATGCTGCTGGTGCGCTGCATAACAGTAAAGGTCCAGTCTTGGCACCTCTAATCTACCCGACTGCATAATGGCAGGTGGGTGTGGTCAGAGCCACTGTACTACGACGTCCCTCCCATAACAATGACGTGAGTACCGAAGTCAGTTGCTTAAAAACCCTCTGTGGTATGGGGCAAAACGACTTCTGTAATGTATACATGGACCTGGGTAGTAGAACCATTTTGGATATCGCCAACCTGCCTATTAGCAAGAGTGGCAGAGTGTTCCAAAATGCGACTGATTTACTCATGGAGTCAACCACTGCCTTTATTGCGAGACGATTGCTGTGCCTCGGTGTGTACCACCTGCAGCCCCAGATATCTGAAGTTGGTCATCACCAGAACAAGCCCAGCTCCAGGAGACGATCCAGTGGTGTGGTAGCCGATGCCGCTAGCGGGAAGACGAGTGACTTATGTCTGTTAAGACAGAGACCTGATATGTCCCCAAATTCCTCTAGGAGTCGCAACAGCCTTGGCAGCGCACTACGTGGGGATGAAATGTTGAACAGCGCATCATCAGCGTAGAGTGAGATGATATGATGAACGTCAACCAACTTTATATCTCTGTCGCCCATGTCACGACACACCCAGATAGCCAATGGCTCGATGGCCAGCGTGAACAGGAGGGGTGACAGTGGACAATCCTGCTGGGTGCCCGTGCCCACCTCCCACACCACTGACTGACTCTGTCCAACACGCACCATCAGTGTGGGTTCTGTGGGTAGTAGGCACACCTAACCTCAGTACCAACACCTCAAGTAAATAGCCCCAGTCCACTGTGTCGAAGGCCTTCTCCAGGTCTATGAAGACCAGAGCCAGCTCCTCTCCGGGGCCCTTCCACCTCGTGCAGGACAAGCACGAGGCGTCTTAAATCCATGCCCATGACCAGGGATGAATGCACATTGGTCCTCGTGTACCAGCTGAGAGGTATATGGTGCCAACCGACTGGCGAGCAATTTGCATAGGCCTTTTATGTCCACATTTATCATAGTGAGCGGTCTATAAGCAGAAAAGTCAGCTTTGTCACCGCCAGGCTTGTGGAATATGTGTATTTCACTCTCACGCATTGTCAGCAGCAGCACCCCCTTCTCGAGTACCTCCATGAACACCTCCAGGAGTTCCTTCATGAGCATCGCCAAGAATGTCTGGTAAAATTTGAGCGTAAAGCCATCCCCTCCCAGCCCCTTGTTTCACACGCTAGTATTTTTAGAGCTGTACGCAGTTCTTCCAAATCTAATAGGCCGTCTAGCGATTCGGTTGCTGCGATGCCTGCCGCCGAAGCGTTAGCCCCTCCAGTAATGGGAGATACCGTGATGGGACTATGACAGGGTCTGCTGTGTATACACGTCGAAGGTGCTGCCGGAAGGCGTCCAGCATCCCTGCTCTGGTGGTAAACCAGACACTATCCTCCCATATCAAGTGCATCATTTGTGGTGATGGCTGTTCCCGTTGCATATCCATGTCAATAGTCTACTTGATTTGTCCCCCACCTCTGTGTAGTGTCTGTACTGTTGTAGGGTATATATGTTGAGGGGGTCCCATATGTCAGTTATACAAAGTCTCACTGCTAGCTCCCTATGCTTTGTATCTGGGTAGCAACTGGTCCCCGGTCTGCAGCTCAACCAATGCCTCCTCCTCACTGCACTCCATACTGCCACATATTAAGCTCATGCAATGGCCCCTTAACACCGTTGTCAGGGCCTCTCACTCCTTTGCCCTGCTTGACACTGTACCCCAATTGATGGTCATGTAATCAGTCAGTGCCCCTGAAAGAACCTCCCTACCAGCTACATCTTCCAGTACGTCTACAGACATCCTCTAAGCTGCACTGTCCCGCTCACTGCCTCCCCACCGCAGGACACAGCTAACAGATGTGTGATCTGAAAAGAATTGTGCTGTATGTGTCAACTCCATGTCCTCCAGACGCGGAAACCCACCACTAGTATCCTGTCCAACGTGCTTTATCTATTGTGTTGCCGAGTAACGTGTGTATCTGCTTTTCCGGATGTCTTATTCACCAAATGCCCATCAATCCCACGTTCCACATTACTTCCCGAAGCATGTTGGTCATTAGGGGTTTGGTGGCCACCCTAGGAGGTGCTCTGTTCAGGTCAGTGTCAAATATTCAATTAAAATGACCAAGCCACATGGTTGGCACATCTATTGCGAATCAGCAGGTCCTGCATGGAGTGAAAAAAAAAGTTAGATCATCATTATTTGGCGTGCAGGAGTTGTGTCATGGCAATCCAGTTCACCCCACATCAGTACATATCTGCCACCCACATAGTTCTCCAAATAGGTAAGGGTGAAGGGAACAACCGGCGCCACCCAGATCAACGTGCCCCTAGCATACGTCAAACGTGAGGCGTGATATATCTGTCCCTGCCAATTCTTAGCTAGCCGTGCCGCTCCTGCATCATCTAGGTGCGTTTCCTGCAAGCAGGCTATGGAGATTTTGTGCCTCTAAGAATATGAGTACCCTTTACCTCTTAGTTTATGTCCCTAACTGTCAGACGTTCAAATCAAGAGTTCATATTCAGCCCCAATCTTTTGGCATATCCATTATGGTTTTTCCGCCAAGTCACTGCCATGTCATGTTACTCACTTCCCTCTGCCCACTATGAAAGTCTATCAAACAACACAATACAAACTTCCCCTTACCATTCCCACCCACGGACATACTTAGCACAACTATATGTCTATCTGTGCCCATCCCACGCATGTGCCAGGACGTGCACTGCATCCCAGCCTGTCCAACAGGGACCAGCTAACTCAAATAATTGTTTCTGCTCCCTGCCCATTGTCCACCTCCATTATGTCACAATCCACTGCCAATCATTATTGAATGTAGTCCTCTTCCATTCTCGAACCCCTCCTTCCAGCATAATATCTGGTAAGAACTGACTTCAAGCAGCTACACCCCCTCAGCGTGCAACCCGCAGCTGCACAGTACTGGCCCACCTACCCCCCCTACCACTCATTTTTACATGCATCTGTCAATCAAATGCAACTCATGCCTCTGCATTATTAGCCATCTCCAGGGTGACCAAAGTATCTGATATGAAGTCCGACCCTGGACTGGGACCTGTAAGTCAACATCATCGGATGCTGGATGCATGCCCACATCCCACTTCCTGCCCGTTCGCTGGGCACTGTTGCAGGGTACCATCCTCACTGACTGTGAACCTCTGGATCTCCAGCCATTCCCACAACTCCTCTGAGCTATCAAAAAAGTGTGCTTTCCCTTGGGCAAGCACTTTCAGCCTGGCTAGGAACAAGAGCATATACTGTAACTGGAGTGCCGGTAGTTTTTGCTCGACACCCAGATATGATTTACGCTGTTCCTGCACTTGCTTAGTGTAGTCCGGGTAAATCCTCTTACCATTTTGCTGAGCATGTGCGCTCTCGAGCCACCCGTAGGATGCAGTCCCTGTCACAGTAAGTATTTTGGCTATGATGGCCCTCACAGATGTCCCAGGTGGCGATCTCTGCACCAGTGCTCTTTGTGCCCTCTCCACCACAAAAAAAGTTAGAGATGTTCTTGCACGCATGTTTCCATGAACTTTTCTGTTGAGTTCCCCTCCACTCCCTCTGGGAAACCCAGCACTCTAATATTACTACATCAGGATCGGCCCTCTGCATCCTTTGCCCTCCACTCCAGCTCCCTGGTTATCGTAGTTAAGGGCCACCATTTCCCCTTGCATGTCTGCTATGTTGCCTTCCACTGTTGTGACTTTGTCTGCCACTTTGCCCAAGTCCACCCTCAACAAGCTGACATCTATTGACAACGTCTCCAAATTTTGCTCCAGAGCCATTCCACAGCCCTGAAGGGCAACCAGTAAGTCCACTCGTGTGGGCTCCACCTCATCCTGCGGTGCAGTCTCTTCATCCCCCCGCACCAGAATGCTGTGCTATTCTTTGAGTGGGGGTGCCACGGGGTGGAGTATTGTGTGATGGTATTCGCTGGGTTCTAGCGTGCTGTCCTAGCCTTGCCCATGGTTGTTCGGCAGGGGTTGACACTTCCTGGCCCCCCCAACTATGCCCACACCAGTCTTTTCCCCCAGCGAAGTTCTCATCGGGTCTCTTAGCCCTCGGGAGTAGACATCCTCGATCCTCCACCTGCACCCAAGTGATATCTCCCTAGGCAGCAGACCGCCTGTAGTCCTGAGCCTGGGAGGCCTTCACTTGGTTCCTTCCACACACTCCTGCACTGCTGTGTGTCGCCCCTGCCGTCCAGTGTGGATCTCAAGCTACCATCAAGCTGACAGTACCTTCATGAAGCCACCCCAGCAGACACCCTGTCTGGTAATTGGTTCCTGCAGTCCAAGTTGGTGCTCTCTTCTCCCCACCACCTTTTTGTTCTCCTCTTGGGGATCTGTGTGTCACAGTCAATATTATTCCAGTTCCGCAAGGTGACCCACACAGTATTACATTTCAGTTCCTTCACATTGGACGCACTCTGTCCATCATAGGAGTGCAGCTTGGATGAGTGTTCAGTTCATGTCAAAGCCCTACCTCGGATACTCCCTATATTGTCACCAATGCCTGCAAATATTTCTGGGGCCCATCTCCTATGGCTTCCCTGAGTCTCTATATAACCATTGCAGATCTCCTGTGCTCCTGATGCGGCCCGGGAAGACACCGTAGACCATCCTCCACATCAGGGTTTACACCCTTTTTTTTTCCACAGTGAGCTGGTTGAAGGCTTAGCGAGTATGTATGCAGGATCAGGGAGTCACCCATACTTTCCCCCCATTGTGTGCCGCCGGGCGAGCCTCTTCGCTGGTCAGCACTATTCTTTTTTTCCATACATCTGCCCTGGGTGCAAGGCTAGAATTCCCAGCTGCACGGCCCCTTGCTAGACACCGCAGAGCGGGAAGGGGGCCGCAGCCAGGACCGACTCTTCAGGCGCGAGCGTCTCCGGGCCTCGGTCAGAGCATCGCTCGCCAGTCAGGGGCACCTCCTCCCTCAGTTCCTCTTCACCTCATCCCCACATGGCAGCCAGTCATTCCCGTACAGGTCCCATGTTCTGTGCGGCAAGATAGTCTCAGTGGTGGCCACAGCACAATAAGCTATCAGAGCCTGCCCGCTACCCGAGTCTGCTGCTTTTGCGGCCTGTCACGCGGCACATGCCTCACCACTCTCTCGATCCGTGCCAGCTCTGTGCGGCACCACCGTCCTAAGTCTCACCGTGCTCTGATCTCACAGGGCATTAGGGGTACTTTAGCCATAGGTGGCAGGGTCGCACATTGTAGTATGTTGCAGGATTATAATAGTAATGAAAAAGACAGGCCGGGAGCTATTGGGCTTATGTCCTGCAGCCATCTTGCCTCGCCACGCCGGGAGGAATTTCTTTAACCCTGTCACAAGTGGATATTTGTACCTGCATATTGTTGTGTTCAGTATTTTATTTTTATGCCTTTTCATAAACGATAAGCACTGGATTGTTCAATCAATCATTGCACTGATGGATGAGTGTTGAGTTCCGACGTTGTTGCACGCCTATATTACCACCCTGTGAAGCCTGTCACTGCTCGCTATTGGCAGACCTAGTCAAGTGATGAAGGGTTTGTACTGGGTCCAGTCTGCACAGCCATAGTAAGGCAGACCCTGGGACACCAGAGGCAAAAAACCTCACCTCCCACGGCAGAGGGCTAGAAGCCTGTTTGCCTGTGCCTCCTCTCCTGAACTGAAGTCTCATATACCCCAAATCCACGGACCTCAAAAGACAGTAACAGCCTTCTTCCACCCCAAATCGGGCAATAATCCTCCTCTCTATCTTCAAAAAGAATCAGATTCCTTTAATTTCACCAGTGCCTGGCAAATGTAAATATTCTATGAATCTGCACTATGTCTGTACATCTAGCTCTAATGCCACAAAATAATTACTGGGTAGCTGTTCACATTTTATAAGTACACATCCTAATTTTCTTGTAGAGCACACCCACCACTGTGGGCATGTAGGTATGGATACAGACTTTTTCACATTTTATTTCTTATCTCACTTTTATGTTCATTTATAGCAGCTTCACATACTTTAACAGCTAGAAGGACATTGGGCACTCTCAACCCAGGTCTGAACCTTTGTAGCTCATGTGTACTTGCGCACCAACATTCAACTATAGTCTTAACACTTGCGCTGCTCGGATACTTGTATTGCACATTCATAGCCGTGTCCTCGCTCCTAGGTTTAACACAAAAACACATGCATGTTGCACTGAGGTTCCTCTTTTTACTTCAAATTACATCAGAAGATGCACTTATGAACTACAGGTGCCTTTTGGGGTGATGGGGCCCATGTGTAGCACTTTCAGTAAACAATTTTCATCTACATAGACACTGGTGTTTTATGTTTCAGATATCACTTTTCCAAAATGGGGATAAAAGCAATCCACCATCCAATTCCATTCCTTGCTTGCTGTCAGGACCCACTGACATTTTAAGGGTCCGCACACATTACACAGACCAGAGATAAAAGTTGGCAGGTTCTAATAAGAGTAAGACATTCAGGGAATTGAAGGCTATGGCAACAAGGGCATAGTTAGAGAATCAAGACTCAGTCAGCTTGTTTTCAATTCCAAGATGCTTGGAATTACTTAGAGTCACTGACTTAACACATTGGAACCCAATCCAAGACGGCATCCGTCACTACAGATCATGAAGTCACTTCCTCTTCCAGATCATTCTAGGTGGAGACACTATAAAAAGGTGATACAGTGCAAATAACCATTGCCTGCAATGATTATACCGAATTTGCCCACCTTACAGGACTGGAGTATTCAGCTGTGGGTAGAGCTTCCCTATTATTCTTTCTTTTGTTCCCCACAATCCCCAAATCCAGTCCAATTAAGCATTGTATTCTTACCTGTACTCTTGAGATTTTGGGGTTAGGGAAGCTAGGGTTGGTAGCCGAAGTAGTTATTAATGCTGGTGTTCTTGTCATTAATCCACATTCCTTAACTAGTTTGGTGTGTCGGATGACCGGGAGCCATCAGACGCTACGGTGCTCATGAGCATCAGGCAGCTCCCGGCAGTCCATTCCCATGGCACTTGAAATTCCTCTGGTGCGGGCACCAGAGGGATTTATTTTCATTTTTTTTTTTTTTTTTTTTTTTTTTAAAGAAACAGCCTCAAGAGACTGGGGAGAGCTTCCCCATATTCTGAGGCCACTTCTTTTGTTTCAGTGAAATGACAATCAGCGTGCAGACAAGTGACATATCATTTGAAAGGAGAGAATCTCCCCCTTCCAATGGTACCCCTCACTAGTGCATTCCTGATTGGGGATTGCTGCAGGAGGGCGGTCCCCAAGCAGGGATCCACGCACTAGGCACCGGGGGGAGCAGCCCTTTGGTCAAGGGGTTTTCCTCCCCCTGTTTTTTTGTGGGCATTTTCTTTTTCTGTCCCCCTGGGGGGCATATGGGGACAGTGGCCCCTGATCTGTCCCCCAGGAAGGTTGGGGGGGGGGGAGAAAGAAAATTAAAAAACAGGGATTTTTTTTTTGTATATACATCTAGGGGTGAAGACTGTGCTGAAAGGGCATTATAATGCCCCTGTCCCTCCCCAAAAGTAGCACAGTCTTCTGCCCCAGAAGGGCAGATGTGGGCAATAGCCCTCCCTTCTGTGGAAGAAAGCATACTAGGCACCAGGGTTTGTTACCTAAATGCTGCAATATCTTCTAGTGACCCCCCCAAATTAGTAATCCTCAGAATAGTAGTAAATTAGATGAGAAAGCATTACACTTAGATGGATCTAAGGGAGATTATCCTGCAAAGGTATATTTCTGCTTATTATATGAATGTGGCGAGACTATGGAAGCAAGGGATTGCTATGAATGCACTCAATTGCCTGCTTATGTTTCTGAAGGCATTACCTATCAACATGTTCCTGTGACTTATGGAATTTCATGTAGTCTTTTGTTAATTATGTATTATGGGACAGGTCAGTATTACTTTTCAAACTACAATTTAGTTCTTTCAGAGAGCCCTATTATTGACTATTTGAACAGATGTCCAGTTCCATTGGAAATAAAAATAATTGCAAGATTTTGCAAACCTGTTTCCACTCAAGACACAGTTTATGCACATCGACCTAATTTAACTTGCATATTATAAGATGTTTAGAAGAAATTCTTGAATTTAGTTGAGGACAGAAGAGGGTTGGAACCAGCTGACAGTTAGATGTGCATTTCTCAAGACACACCAACAGACCTATTTGGACTGACACTCCCTCCTGGGACTCTCAGTCACAGGGAGCATCACATCTGCCCCAGCCTGCCTTAACTGAGAAGGGGGGGGGTAAGCACTAGCGCTTAAAGCACCAACTGTCTCCTCACAGCAACGGTTGTGCCTAGAGATTTCTTTGGCCCAACACTCCTTGGTGGGACTCTTGGTCGCAGGGAGCATCACATCACCTCCAGCCTGAGCTGTGAAGTGGGGGGAGGAGCCAGCACTAGTGCTTAAAGCGCCAATAGTCTCCGTGCGTGACACTCATGGGCAAAGCCTGGGCCAAAGGCAGGCCCGTCCTAGCCCATCAGAGGCTGAGCTGGGCCACCCTCCCAACATGCGTTGTAAATTTGTTTTTATAATTGTATTCTTCCATCCCTTCAAATAGGTAAAATGGGTAAAAGGAAGATCTCTCCCTCGACTAACATCTGGGGCAAACTTGGATGGGTATTTACAGAGAGCTTCAGTGGCTATAAACAAAGAAATTGAACTGGTAGAAAGGCATCTATTGCGGTCCTCTCCCAGTGCTTTGGCTATTAGTGCAGCAACATGTAATTCTGAATTAGCGATAGAAGGAAACTGTGCACAGTTACACTCCAAGAAACCTCTATCACTGAGACCCAGAACACACTGACAGATGACTCTTCAAAAGGAACCTCAGTCAAGGCTTATGACTCAGCTAGGTCAGGAATTTCCAAGCCTTCTGTGTGGAAGAGGAAAAAGGCAGAGTGAGACCTTGAAAGTAAAAGACAATGGCCATCATTATGACCTTGGCGGTGAGTGATAAAGTGGCAGTAATACCGCCAACAGCCTAGCGGTAAGTTCTGCCAATTATGACCATTGCGATAACTCCCCTAGATAGCCAATGTACCACACACCAACCGCCATGGCGGAAACAACAGTCACCACAGCAGTAGTCAACAACAGTCAGATGGGAGACGGGGCGTGGCCTGGGACCAATGGAGCTGCACGTGTAGAGCGGCGCTCCCGGACCATAATCTAGGCCCGAAGCTTAAATTCTGCCATGATAACGACCGGAGGTCCTAAAAACTGAAGAGAAGTGATCGGAGACTATACAGCACGAGTAGAGACCGCGGCGATCCACTTTGGGGCAGAGTTTACCCGGAAAAATCCCCCCAACAACTTCGCGGCGGCCGTGACCCAAAATGGCGGCCGCGACAGAGCAGTGAACCCGTTACAGCTGCGGCCTGCAGCTGAGAAGATATGAAGGTCCTGTAGAGGTGGGGGCCCCCACACTATTCGTTGGAGGGCGCAGGGGATCAGACACTTTCGCCACAAACAACGAGGGCAACAGTACGAAGCGGAACATCAGCAAATGCGGCATAGTGTGGCGCCTTCGGGCCACATTTCAAGCCCGAAGTTTAAATCCTGACACAGTGACAACCGGAGGTCTTGGGGACTGAAAAGAAGCAATCGGAGAATATACTGCACAAGTAAGAACCGTGGCGCTCCACCCTGGAGCAGAGATCACCCGGAAAACTCTCTCCCAAAACTTCGCGGCTGCCGCAACCCAAAAGGGCAGCCGCGACAGAACAGTGAGCTCACTGCGGCCCTCGGCTGAGAAAGTCTCTTAGAGGTGAGGACCCTCGCGCTGTGCGACGAGGGACACAAGGGGCTCAGACACCGTCGCCACCAATGGAGAGAACAACATTATGAAGCAGAACATCAGCGAATGCGGCATAGAGCGATGCCCTCAGGCCGCAATCCAGGCCCGAAGCTTAAATCCTGCCATAACGACGACCGGAGGTCTTAAAATTTGTAGAGAAGCGATCGGAGAACATATAGCACAAGTAGGAACCGCAGCGCTCCACTTTGGGGCAGTGATCGCCCGAAAAACTCCCCCTGACAATTTTGCAGCTGCTGCGACACAAATTGGCAGTCGCGACAGAACAGGGAGCCAGCTACAGCCGCGGACCTCGGCTGAGAGGATACGAAGGTCCTGCGGAGGTGAGATCTCCCACACCATCCATTGAAGGGCGCAAAGGACACTTTTGCCAATAATGACGAGAGTAACAGTACGAAGCGGAACATCAGCGAACACTGCGTAGTGCCATAATCCAGGCCCAAAGCTTAAACCCTGCCATAATAACGACCGAAGGTCTCAAAAATTGAAGAGAAGCATCTGAGACCTGTTACAATGGTAAAACCAAAAAAACAAGACAAATCACCAGCAGGGGACTCCTCGCACACTGAGAATCCACCCCCAACGCCAGCCAGAGAATCGCATACGGGGCACGAACAACAAGAAACAACTCTGGACAATGTGCTGCTGGCCATTAAAGACTCCCGAGAAGCGCTTGAGCGTAAAATCGATAACCTCACCGCAGATCTTTCCCTTTTGCGAGACGACCACCGTAAATTAAAGGAAACGGTGGGTTTGCATGAGACTACCCTGACAGGGGTATTAGCGGCGCACAAAGACTCATCTTCAGAAATTAAAGACCTGACCACCCGGCTGAAAACATTGGAGGCAAGGACAAAGGATGCAGGAAACCGAGCCCGACGGAACAATATCAGATTGGTGGGGGTCCCGGAGGGGGCGGAGGCCTCCGCAGCTAATACAGAAGTATTCCTGGAACAGTGGCTTAGGGACACAATAGCATCAGAGGGCTTCTCACCATTTTTTGCGGTGGAGTGAGCCCACAGGATCCCTGGCAGACCACCCCCGCCGGGAGTCAGGCAACGGCCAATAATCGCTAGATTACTCCACCACAAAGATAGAGAATACGTACTGTCGCAATCCCGCCAGCTAGGAGAGATTCAAATTGACGGCCAAAAGGTTATGATATTCCCAGACTTTACGAGAGAAAAACAGGCGCAAAGGGCATCCTACATCGCAGTAAAACGAACCATGCGTGAGCATGGTATAAAATATGCCATGCTCTTTCCGGCAAAACTCAGAGTGGAATACGATAACAGAACCCATTTTTTTCCTCACACCTCAGCTGGCGATGGAATGGCTTGAATCGGTGAACATCCACTGCAGAGCAACCCGCGACAGGACATTCCGAAACCCAGGGAAGAAACGTAGCAGATCACGGAAGAAGACCACAGAAGCAGCTCCATTGAAATGTCAGTCACAACAGGAGATGCGTGATGTGGTGGAAACAGCAGCAGCGTTAAGCAGGGGAGACTTCCATACACACCGGACCCCAGACGATGCATCAGACGCTGACTCAAACTGCAAACATTCCTCAATATCCTCACAGGATACTCTCGTCGGCTTGCCTTTGATCACCCCAGGAACGGCGGACGAGATTATTTGACCTCACTAAAAGAACGAGTTGGCAAGTGAGCGGACAATTGTGGGGGAACCTCAATCTGTTTAGGGATATTGATAGAACCCAACCGTGAACATAGAGCGATAGGAACCTAGAAGTTATTTCTTAACCGGCACATTACACATGATCGGGCCTGGGGAGGGGTCCGGGGCGCTGCCTCTTGGTCTCTGGCACGCCTCCCTCCAATAGGTTGATAATTAAGATTACAATAGTTGTAATGGTTTGGACGGGGAGAGTTGTAGGTACCGGTCCTGGGGAGAGGGAGTTACAAAAGGGGTTTGATTTTGGTTATGTTGTTTTCAGGGATTATCAGGCACATCTATCTCGCAGTCCAAACGGTTCACACCTTAGATTACGAAACTCAATAGGTATGTCCAGTAGTAGTAATAGAGCGGTGTTAGCTGACCGCCTCTACGCCCGTCCTTAAACTATGACCACAAAATACAAGATAATCACATGGAATGTCAGGGGACTAAATAACATGTCCAAGAGGTACAAAGTTCACAGCTATCTTAAACGAAGGGGAGTGCACATAGCTATCTTACAAGAAACTCACTTGTTGGAGTAGGAGATCAAGGCCTTGAAAAAGCATTGGAGGGGACAAATATTTGCCACTACCCACTCAGCGTTTGCAAGGGGAGTGTTGATATGGATCAGACCAGGCGTCCCATTACAGGTTCTCCATACCTTGATCGACACTGAGGGGAGATACGTAGTGATTTCTGGTAGATTGGACGGGAGAGAGGTAACTCTTGCGGGACTATACGCCCCAAATCACGAACAGGGAAGATTCCTAGACAGATTATCACTGATCATGAGCACACTTCTCACTAATACTACGTCAATAGCAGGAGACTTTAATTGTGTAATGGATACCGCAATGGATAGATCGCACCCACCATTTTCACATTCCGTGACCCATAAAACAGCACTGCACTTCCAGCAGTGGCAAAAACAGTGGCAAAAACACTGGCAATTAACGGATTGTTGGCGCAAACTTAACCCCCCCAATAGAGAATACTCTTTCTATTCAACAGTTCACGACCTGCATGTACGACTGGACACCTTTTTGGCGTCTCCAGAGGTGCAGTCTGTGGTGGCGAAAGCCGAGTATCTTAGCCGCACCATCTCAGATCATAATCCCTTATTGATCTCTTTGGTCTGGTGCGGCGAGAGACCTTTGATTCCCACTTTGCGTCTGAGAGCAGAGTCACTTGAAGAAGAGGCTTTTAGAGCCCAATTGGGCACGCAAATTACGGAATTCTTCGAGAACAATACTGGGACTGCCTTGTCCAGGTCTGTCGAATGGGATTCATTTAAAACAGTGATCAGGGGATATTGTATTAGCACAACTGTGGGAGTGCGGAAGGAGCTAGAGATAGAACTAACCGATCTCGAGAACTCCCTTAGGGATCTCGAACGTAAGCACCCAACACAACCCGACCTCTCAATACAACTAGAAGAGACAAGGGCTAGAATAATAGAAACTAACACTAGATTGTCTTGCTTCGATTACAAACAATTCTTGCAGAAGCAACATACAGAGGGCGACAGAGCAGGTGCCCTACTGGCCTGGCTGACCAAACCGCCCCAACATCAAACCATAGTGGTGGAGTTGGAGACCACCCCGGGTATTAAAGTATATGGACAGAAGGAGATCAATGCCACCTTTCTTAAATATTACTCAGAGCTATATGCCCCCCCCACCGAAGTACTCAGCGAAGCTCAATTACATGATCTGGGGAACCTCAACCTCCCGGCATTACAAGGGGAAGATAGAATAGCCCTGGCGACCCCCATATCGCTTACAAAAATAAAGACTGCAATTCAGAGTATGGCAAGGGGCAAGGTACCGGGAGCAGATGGTCTCCGTTTGGAGTTCTATCTTACGTATCAGGACTCATTAACCTCCCAGCTCAGCATCTTATATGCAGAGGCATGGAACAACAACAGCTTGCCTCCTTCCACTACAGAGGCCATAATGATTCCCCTTCTGAAACCCACCAAACCCTCTACAGAAGTTCGATCGTACCGCCCACTATCAATGTTGAACTTAGATTATAGAATACTAAGCAGGGTACTAGCTAACAGACTTCTACCATACATGTCCTCATTAATTCATCAGGACCAATCGGGATTCATCCCAAAGCGAAGCACCGCCCAAAATATCCGTTGATTGATTTCACTCCTTCATGCCCTGCACTCTGACGCAAATAGAGCAGTAATCATCTCGATAGATGTCGAGAAAGCTTTTGATAGCCTACGATGGGATTATTTAGAACGAGTGATGCTGCAGCTAGGACTAGGAGAAGGGTTTGTCAAATGGACGAGGCTTCTCTACACAAACCCCACAGCGAGAGTGCGCACTGGCGGTACAATATCCCCTTCCTTTGCCATAGGTAGGGGTACAAGACAGGGCTGCCCGCTATCACCTTTGCTTTTTGCGTTGGCAGTTGAGCCTCTCGCCCAATCAGCTAGGTCCCAGAGGTTCTATGAAGGCATTACAATCAACGCATGGACGCATCATATTGCTCTCTATGCGGACAACATGTTACTCTTCCTCCGGAATGCAGAGACCGATCTACCAGGGGCAATGACAATGTCAGACAACTTTGGGGCTGCATCTGGGCTCCGGATAAACTGGGGGAAGTCGTCCATTTTTCCAGCTACTAGGGGTATCGAAAAACCAATGGACAATAGGGGTCTCCCGTGGTCCCCATTCAAATATTTAGGGGACAATATATATCACTCCGCTGAGGATTTACCAGAAGGGAACATTCAGAGCACGATTAGGAGTATTAAAAACAGCATGATATTCTGGCAAACTCTTCCATTAGCGGTCACTGGGAGAGTTGCACTGATTAAGATGATAGTATTACCTAGAATGTTATATTACTTCGCAACCATCCCACTCATTATACCGAGGGTGGTATTTAAAACAATTTCATCCTTGATAACAGGATTTTTTTGGGGTACCAACAGACAAAGGATAGCATTGCGCACCCTCCAGAGAACAACAGCAGAAGGTGGTTTGGCTGTTCCTGACTTTGAATTATACTACTGGGCGAGCCAACTCCAATGGCTGGCACGATTCATCAGAGCACCCCCAGTGGGGGAAGCACTGAGAGCCCCTCTCCACTGCTCTCGTGATAGAATTCTGGGCATTCTATTAAACCCCAAGAAACAGAATAAACCACTTCCGATAGAACGGGAAGCATCGCGTCACTGCTGGGAACAATACCTAAAACAAACACATACCAGAACACCGTACTCACCAGAGGCCCCCCTGATCTGTATAGGAACCGTCACAGGTAATCATATGATAAGGGGTATCACCCAAATCATGGCACTTCAAATCGACACTATAGGGGCTCTATATAATAATGGGAAAATGTGCACTTATGCAGAACTGCAGGAAAGGTTCCAGATACCATCAGGGCTGTTCCTAACCTTTAACGCAATTGCTAGGACTCTTCGTAAACAATGGGGCACAGGACTAGAAGAACCCCCCAGACATAATACCTGTGACCAAATATGCACTATAGGAGACCAAGGGAAATTGATATCAGGGATATATTCATCTCTACTAGCCAGCATATGTCTTCCCTTAAATAAACTTAAGACCAAATGGCAGGGGGAACTAGATATTACAATAGATGACACACAGTGGACCAGAATAACCACACACATATATACAGTTTCCAGAAATGCCAGGTTTAAATTAATAAACATATATGTTTGTCACAGAGCTTACTTAACCCCATATATGATATCAAAGATTTATGGTGTAGAAGACGCCAGCTGCCCTCGGTGTGCAGAAATAGCAGCAGGGTTGCTACATATGCTCTGGAGTTGCCCATTAATCGGGGACTACTGGACAGGGATATTTGAGGCACTCTCCACTTGCACGGGCAGAACATTATCCTGATCAGCCATGGTGGCGGTGTTGGGAGATTTACCCCGCCCCAGCAAGCATAAAATCACAAACCGATTCATAGACCTGGCTCTGATACTAGCAAGGAGAGAAATAACTTCACACTGGAAAGATTCTAATGGCCCACAGATAAATCGTTGGAGAAATACATTAATCAAGTGGGCAGAAACTGAAGGGACAGTATTACTAAGGGAAACACTCAGGGGCCTAGGAACTAGAGACAATGCTCAGCATTGGAACACGATACTGGACAATTTTAGAACACCTGACACTTCTAACTCCGATGAAGAGGCAAATGCATTAGAGTCAGATCATGTATAGTTGACCAAGGTATCTCAGTTGAAGATCGTACAAGAGACCAAATAAGTGACTCATTTGTGAACCGAACAAATATCTCTGTATAATTGATGAGAAGTGCGGAAGGGGAGAGTGAGGGGGAGGGGGGTTATAAAAAGATGGGAAGTTATTTTGTTCTGTATGCGTTTTCATGCAATCATAAAGCAATAAAAGAGATCTTAAAAAAATAAAAAAACAGTCATGTGGGAGACAAAGTACCGCCCACCATATAATGACACACGAAACCGCCACCTTTTCGGGGGTGGAACCATCACCAACAGAAGCCTGGCGGAAACAGAGGTCAGAAGTGAAAGGACTCACCATTGGACAAACAGGGAAGAACCACGCTGCCATGGAACCCGAACTGCAAGTTTTCCCGATGATCTTCTACATCATGGTCAACCTGGAACACCAACGCAGACGGTGAGTACAGCCGCCTAGCACACAAGGAGGGAGGGAGGAAAACGAGAGTGACGCACACATGCACAACACACACCATCCACACAACCAGCTGCACACGTAAACCAATGGCACACTGCATAATAAAACACGGACCACAATGCTGGAGTAACAACAATGTATTGGCATAGCAAAATCCACCACACAAACCAAATATATACAAATGTCCATAAAGGGCCAATGCCCCGTCCAAAGTCATGAACGAACACAAGGCCACAGGGCACAGACCAAGGCCCAAACTGTATCCTGACACAGCCAGAGAGAACACTGCAGGGGCATCATTTTGCAAGTGGGAAGGCACCTCAGGGGAATTGGGGGGCCTGGGGCTCCTCAGCCGAATACGAAAACATCCCCACTAGTTCTGGAGGGATTGCTTCGTTCTGGGGAGTGCAAGGCCACAGTCTCTGATGTGGGGGAGTTGCCCATTGGTTCTGGAGAGGACAGCCAGCACAGCAGCCCCTGGATGGTGGCCTACATGGCGCCCGCTGGCAGTGAGGGCTGCACAGTTGTGGTGTTTGGAGGAGCCTCCTGGGCAGCCTCTGCACTGTCCAATGGCTGCAATGTGGTGGTAATTGGAGGAGCCTCCTGGGCAGCCTCTGCACTTACTGATGGCTGCAATTCGACAGCTGACAGTGGGGGCCCCAGGACAGCTGGTGGTGGTGGCAGTGTCGGTGTCAGCCTGACAGCTTCCGCTGGTGTAGAGTGCCCAGTCTCCTCCTGTATATGGGTCGTGGATCCCTTACCCTTTCTGGCAGGGGTGGATGGGCTCTTCCCCTCTTTGCCTGGTGGTGCAGGCCCCTTCCCCTTCTTCACAGGTGCTGCAGGCCCCTTCACACTCTTCCCTGGTGCTGCAGGCCCCTTCACACTCTTCCCTGGTGCTGCAGGCCCCTTCACACTCTTCCCTGGTGCTGCAGGCCCCTTCACACTCTCCCCTGGTGCTGCAGGCCCCTTCACACTCTCCCCTGGTGCTGCAGGCCCCTTCACACTCTCCCCTGGTGCTGCAGGCCCCTTCACACTCTCCCCTGGTGCTGCAAGCCCCTTCACACACTCCCCTGGTGCTGCAAG
Source organism: Pleurodeles waltl (assembly GCF_031143425.1). Classification (NCBI taxonomy): domain Eukaryota; kingdom Metazoa; phylum Chordata; class Amphibia; order Caudata; family Salamandridae; genus Pleurodeles; species Pleurodeles waltl. The sequence goes on along the minus strand of NC_090440.1, from coordinate 1,740,525,838 downwards.
CCCCTTCACACACTCCCCTGGTGCTGCAAGCCCCTTCACACACTCCCCTGGTGCTGCAAGCCCCTTCACACACTCCCCTGGTGCTGCAAGCCCCTTCACACACTCCCCTGGTGCTGCAAGCCCCTTCACACACTCCCCTGGTGCTGCAAGCCCCTTCACACACTCCCCTGGTGCTGCAAGCCCCTTCACACACTCCCCTGGTGCTGCAAGCCCCTTCACACTCTCCCCTGGTGCTGCAAGCCCCTTCACACTCTCCCCTGGTGCTGCAAGCCCCTTCACACTCTCCCCTGGAGCTGCAAGCCCCTTCACACTCTCCCCTGGTGCTGCAGGCCCCTTCACACTATCCCCTGGAGCTGCAGGCCCCTTCACACTCTCCCCTGGTGCTGCAGGCCCCTTCACACGCTCCCCTGGTGCTGCAGGCCCCTTCACACTCTCCCCTGGTGCTGCAGGCCCCTTCACACTCTCCCCTGGTGCTGCAGGCCCCTTCACACTCTTCCCTGGTGGTGCTGGCTCCTTCCCCTTCTGTGATGGAGGTCTGGTATCCTTACCACCACAAGCAGATGGTGCTATCACTGTCCCTGTGGACTGTTTGGCTGAGGTGCTGGCTGTGTTCTTGGTACCCTGACCATACATGCAGGACGGTGGTGGTTGAGGGGGAGGGGGGATAGGGAAGAGGTTAATTTGGGAAAGGAAAAGATTCTTAGGGACGTTGGGGCGGGAGGAGTAATGGGAGTGGAGTATAAGGGAGTGGTTGTTGAAGGTGTATGTCTGCTGGACTTGGGTGCAGGTGCATGGGCAGTATGCTGATGTGAGGTGGGTGGCTGTTGGGTGTGTGAATGCTTGCGTTTGTGTCATTTAGGAGGGGGGACAGACAAGGTGGGAGAGGACACAGGGGACGCATGCATGGATGTTGAGGAAGTGTCTGCTAGTGAGGTGTGTGTTCTGCCTGGTATGGTAATGCTGATAGTAGATGCTGATGTAGTGCATGCAGGTGTGAGTGTGGACATCACTGGGAGGGAGGTGGTGGAGGGGGAGACCGTGGAGGCAGTGGATGTTGTTGTGTCTGCAACTGTATGGTGTTTGTGTGAGTGCCTGTGGGTTGGAGTGTGGTCTTGTGTTTTACCTTGTGTGCATGCTTGTCTGTATGTGTGCCTGGGATGGGTTGGGGTCGAGGGAAGTGGGACTGGGAAATGCTAGTTGGAGGGGGGATGGTAGAAACAGGGACAATGGCTGCCATCAGAGAGGAGACCAGAGCCTGAATCGATCTCTGCTGGGCCGCCAATCCACCATGAATGCCCTCTAGGCATGCACTGCATTGCTGCACCTGGGATGCCAGCCCCTGGATGGCATTCACAATGGTTGACTGCCTTACAGAGATGGATCTCAGGAGGTGAATGGCCCCCTCACTCAGGGCCGCAGGGCTCACTGGGGCAGGGCCTGCGGCAAAGGAGATGCCCACCCTCCTGGGTGAGCGGGCACAGGCAACTTGCGGAGGGGCCAATGGGAGGGGAGTGCTGGTACGGGCGATGGCAGCTGTACCTGCAGCTGGGGTGGTCACAGAGGTGTCCGCCACCACCAGGGAGCTCCCATAGGAGGAGGTATCTTAGTCTGTGTTGTCTCATTCTGTCTCTGTCATGGTGCTCCCCTCGCCCTCCGTCACACTGGTTCCCTCAGCATCGGTGGACTCTGCCTTCAGGGTCCTGTGGGATGCAGCTCCCTCTGTCGCCGTGCCCCTGCTCCTCTGCCAGATGATCTTAATGCACAAAAGGACTGGATGACAATAAAAAAGGGGGGAGAGAGACAAAGGAAACACTAGGTAAATTACTGCACTAACACCACCGTCGGCATACACATCACCCTCACACACACGGAAAAGAGCTAAGCAAAATGCATTTCACTACCAGTGATATGGCTAGTCACAAAGGCATTATAAAGAGCACACATCTCCCTATGCAGCACACCTGGGACCCACAATGCCCTACCTGAAAGTGACTTCTAACAAGCTAGGTTACCTGTATCTGACATGCAACCATTACCCTAGAGATGACCCACGCTGCAATGTCTGGCCTGGCCTTAGGGGCACCCACTAATACACAACCACCACCCAGATACAACCCCACCAGCCCAAATATGTAATGATACCCACTGAACTTACCCCCTTGTGGCTGCTGTGATGCCCTCAAGTCCCCCTCCAGCTCAGGGTAGGCCACCGCCAGTATGTGCGCCATCAAGGGGGTCAGGGTCCGACGGTCACCCCTTCCTCATTGGGAGGCCATCCCCAGCTGGGCCTCTGCAGTCTTCCGCGCCAAGCGTCTCAGGTCCTCCCACTGTTTCTGACAGTGGGTGCTCTGCCTGCCATAGACCCCCAGGTTCCGCACGTCCTTGGCGATGGCATGTCATAATCCCTTCTTTTGATGGGAGCTGACCTGCAGAGGCAATAAAGATAGAACACCATTACAGTAACAGTCCAGCCTGTCACACACATGGCGCACCATACACCTTTCCATCACCATTGGCACATACATACCCCAGCTGACAACATGTACACTGCCAACAGATAATTCCCCCACTTACACAATGCCTTCAAACACATCTCCATGCATCCATGCCACATGCATCGTGCCCACAGTGTACACGCCTGTTGGTCTGGAGGCCCATATAGCAGTCCGTACTGCAGTAAGACCCCATTCACCAGTCACGCCAACTCCTCCGAAGTGAAAGCTGGGGCCCTTTCCCCAGTCATACAGGGCATGGTAGGTCCCAGATGCAGATCACAGCAGCACATGCAGTGCAGGTCTAATCCTGTTGAAGGTCAGGAAACAAGTAGGGAATCAGAAAATGGCTGTCATGTCTACAGCGGTGTACACCGTCACCTCTGGTGTACATCCCCATTGGCCACTGTACTCCATAGGGCCCAATATTATCGAATGAGGGATTGAACGGCGGTGCACGACCGCCTACCACCACGACACCGAATGTTGGTGGAAATACCTTTCTTCCACCTGTTCCTCCACACAGGACAGGATAGGCCATTTCAGGGGGGGGGGGGGGGGAAGGGAAACAGGCCTATCGAGAATTGATGCATCACAGGATAAATAGGCACATTCTTCTAAATTTACACTATCCCAATACATAAGTGCACAATGTGGACTGCTGTTGTGGTTTAGTTGTTCAAATTGCGACAGCCCACTCACTCCTGTGTCCCTTAGATACCTACCACTGCGGGTGAATAGGAGATAGAGACATACCCCCATGTACTGGTGGACTTAACTACACTGGAGGACAGGCACATTATCCTCACCTATAGACTGGACAGGGCCACAATCACAGACCTATGTGCCCAGTTGGAGCCAGACCTTATCTCATCCATCCATCACCCGACTGGGATCCCCCCATCTTGTGTAAGTTCTCCATTTTTTGCAACTGGTTCTTTCCAAGTGTCAGTGAGCTTGGCAGCAGGAATGTCACAGCTTATGTTCTCAGTGTTGGCTGCCCTGGTAAAACACATGTGCAACTACATAGCTTTCCTCCAGGTGGAAGATTTGGCCACTGTGAAGGCCGGATTCTATGCAATGGGACACATCCCCAATATTATTGGGGCAATTGACGGGACACATATCACGTTTGTCCCCCCCACCCCCAGCCAGAATGAACAGGTGTACAGGAATCGTAAGAGTTTTCACTTCATGAATGTTCAGATGGTGCGCCTGACGGACCAGTACATCTCCCACATCAATGCTAAATATCCTGGGTCAGTGCATGATGTCTTTGTCCTGAGAAATAGCAGCATTCCAAATGTGATGGCCCACCTACAGAGGCACAGGGTGTGGCTTATAGGTGAGCCTTGGTTCCCACACAGTGTATGTATGTGTATGCCTCTGATGTTAACTTCATAGGATAGTGTGTGGCTAAATGTTGTCCCTCACTTATCTTGCAGGTGACTCTGGCTACCCAAACATATCGTGGCTACATACCCCTGTGAGGAATGCCAGGACAAGGGCTGAGGAATGTTCTAACGAGGCACATGGGCGAACCAGAAGGGTCATTGAGAGGACCTTTGGCCTCATGAAGGCCAGGCTCGGGTGCCTCCATCTGACAGGTGGATACCTGTGCTACTCACTCGAGAAGGTCTGCCAGACAGTAGTGGCATGCTGCATGTTGCACAACCTGGCCCTCAGGCACCATGTACCTTTTCTGCAAGAGGAGGAAACTGGAAATGCTCCTGTGGCAGCAGTGGACCCTGAGGACAGTGAGGATGAGGAGGCAGAGGATGAGGATGTGGACAACAGAACATCAGTTATCCGTCATTACTTCCAATGACACACAGTTAAGAAAGCGCAACTTCACATTTCTATGACTATTGGTGTATTCTGTGTGGCATGAAGGCATTACCCACTTTTTATCTCTACTTTCTGTCACCTGTGGATTATAATTTTACAGATGTTGATGATTGGACAACAATGTCCTGATGTGATCACTACAGCCAGCTATAGGTCATCATTTCTATGCTCTCACAATGTACAGTTCATTTGCAATGGATGTAGCTGTTTCCAGCAATACAAGTTTTCAATACATGAAATACTAGTAGTTGAGTTTTGTCCAAGGGTGTTTATTGTAGTGCTAAGAAATTGACAGCAAAGTGCAATGGAATGGGTTGATGATGGAGGAAAGTCCAGGGTATTGTTTCAGTCTGTTTGTAGCACAGGCACAGTGTCCAAGGGGACATAGGAAGGGGAGCATTGACAGTTCAAGGTGGACAAGGTGACTGAGTGAGACACAAGGGGGACAATCAGGAGAGTCTCATTTCCTGACGGTGGTCTTGGCATGTGTCTTTGGCTTCTGTCTGGGTTGCAGGGAACATTTGCACGGTGGTTCACCTTCTGCAGGGAGAGAGGTGCTGGTGGCCTGTGGGTCCTGTGGTGGGGCCTCCTGGCCACTCGTGGCAGTGGAGGTGGAGGGCTGTTCAGTTGACAGGCTAGTGGTAGGGGTCCGCTGGTGTGCTGTTGCCTCCCTCATGATGTTGGCCATGTCTGCCAGCACACCTGCTACAGAGATCAGGGTGTTGTTAATGGCCTGCAAGTCATCCCTGATCCCCTGATACTGTCCCTCCTGCAGCTGCCTGTTCTCCTGCACGTTGTCAAGGATCTGGCCCATCATGTCCTGGGAATGTTGGTAGGCTCCCAGGATCTCGGAGAGTGCCTCCTGGCGAGTCGGTTCCCTGGTCCTGTCCTCCCCCTGGCGCACAGCAGTCCTCCCAGTTTCCCTTTTGGCCTGTGCCCCTGTCCCCTGAACGCTGTGCCCACTGCCACTCACCCCAGGTCCCTGATTGTCTTGGGTATGAGGTGTGGCCTGGGGTCCCTGTACAGGTGGGCACACTGCTAATTGACGTGTCCTGGGGACAGAGGTATAGGTATGCTGGGTTGGTGCTGTGGTATTGGATCCTGATGGGGGAGGCTCTCTGGTGGTCTGGGATTGTGCTTGGGTGACCGGCTGTCCAGTGGTCCCTGATGGGCCAGGTAGGTCCTCCAGATCCAAAAGTCCAGAGTTACTGTCACCACTGGGGGCCTCTTCTGTTGGGGGACTGGATAGTGGTGGCACCTCCTCTCCACTGACATCGGCTGGGGTACCTGTGGGAATGTAATGATGTATTATGCTTCAAGTGTATGACTTTGTACATCCCTGGCTTCCCCTCTATCGTTGGTGTTGCCCTGCCAGCTTTTGCTTGTGTATGGTGATGTATTGTGGGTATGTTAGTTTCCCTATGCTGTGCATGCTTTAGTGATGGGTGTCCATGCATTGGTTTGGCATGCAGAGCTTGGCATTGGGGTTAGTGAGATGTTTAGGTGCAGTGTGTGGGTTGGAGTGGAGTGATGGGAGGGTGTGAGATGGCATGCAGGTATTGTGGGGAAGATGGGGGTTGATAGGTAATAAATGTTGACTCACCAGTGTCCTGTCCTCCAGCAACTCCAGCGAGACCCTCAGGATGCAGTTATGCCAAGACTTGCTCCTCCCATGCTGTGAGCTATGGGGGAGGAGGTGGGGGTCCACCGCCAGTCCTCTGTATGACGAGCTGGTGCCTTGCTGATATGGAACATACCTTCCCCGTGGGTCGTTCCACCTCGTCCTGATGTCAACCTTGTACTAGGGTGCTGTCCCATGGCGGTCACCCTGTCAACGCTTCTCGGCCATAGCTCCATCTTACTTGGAATGGAAATCTGCTGTACCTGTTCTCCAAAGAGCTGTGGCTCTACCCTGACAATTTCCTCCACCATGACCCTTAACTCCTGCTCAGTGAAACAGGGGTGCCTTTGTGGTGCCATGGGTGATGTGTGTTGGTGAGGGTGTGTTGGGTAATGTGGTGGGATGTGTGATCTGGAGTGTGTGAGGGGCATATGGGTGTGAATGGTGTATGGGTGTGAGTGGTGTGTGAGTCTATTTGTCTCCGTGCTCTTCTTCTCGGTCTCCTGGTAGCAATTGGTGTTCGTAAGGGGTTGTGGGTAATGTAGGTGTGTGTTTTATAGTGGTGTGTGCATGAGTGTCAGGTGTGTGTTTTTAGTATTGGTCAATGTGGTGGCGTTTTGTATGTGGGTGTCCATTCTGAGCGCCAATTATCGTATTATTGTACCGCCAAAGGTTTACCGCTGTTGAATGTCCGCTGTGGTGATTCGTGGGTCATAAGGTGATGGGTATTGTTCTATTGGCGTTATGGTATGGTTGTTGGTATTGCCACTTTATCACTGACCTTTGGTATGGCGGATTTGTCTATGTGGTAGTATTCTGTTGGATTGGTGTGTGTGTGTGTGTCATAATATGGTGAACAGATATCTGCCACAGAGGAGGTATTTTGGCAGCCGTCAGCGTGGCGGTAAGTGGGATTTACCACTAATGGCATAATGGGGGCCAGAGGCAACCTCAAAACAAGGCTGAAAGCTCAGGAAACTAATCTGGAGTAAACACAGATGACAGAGCATTCTCTGTGTCTGCAGAATACAATACCTGTGTAACCCAAATTATTAAAAAAGCTATACAATCCTCTTTATCCCCAATAATGACCCTCCTAGAGAATATGGAGTTGGAAAAATTCTTTAGTTGAGGTTAACAACAGATCTCTCCTCACTCCGGAGTGCAGTCTCTGTCAATCAAATTCAAGAGGGGTGAGTGCGGGAGGGGTTGCGCATGATACTATTGTTAGACCTCCTAATTCTTCAGAATTTCCACAGGGGCCAGGTTCAATCTTGCACCAGCACTCAGTTAAGCCCTCACCCTTTCCAGTTTTGCATCCCCCTCCTCAAGTCACCACTTACATTGTGATATTGAAGGGAGTTCTGCCTTTAATGAGTAACAGCCCAGAGAATTAAAATGAACTTTTAAACAAAGTAGTACATGGGTTAGGAACAAGAATAAATCGCTTTGGGCAGCTTTTTAACTTGAATCATGTAAGAAGAGTCTTATGGGTGGGATCATCGCCTAAGCCTGATAATAAGGATTGCATTGTAGTTACTTTTACAAAGGAAGATGTGGTGAAGCATAGTTTACTTAGTTCCAATTATTCAAATCATGGTGCAAAGTCGACTAAGGTCTGTCCCTTAGGTAATTTCTATAGACCACCTGTAGCACTTGCAGTAAATTATCAAAATTCAAATTATGTTAGTTTTTTGGTGCCCACACAAAATAGATTTGAATCACTTTCAACCTTGGATCAAATGGATTGACCTTCATCTCAATAGCTCACTTCATGTTCTAGTCCTCTTAGGCTTTTTTCTCCTCCTCCTATGAGGGAACTTGAAGGGGCAACTATACAATTTGATCTGCTCCAAGGAATGAATGAAAATTGTTTTGTGGAATATTGCAAGTGCACAATTAAAAATTGAAAATCTGGACTGGATCGCCTTTGCAAATGAAGTTGATATTTTATGTTGTCAAGAGACTTGGTCCCGGAAGGCAACAAATCTAAATGGCTACCAATCCTTTTTGGAACTGGCAATCTCCTCTATCGTGGGTAGAGCTAAAGGGGGATATTATTATATATATATATATATGTGTGTGTGTGGAAAATGTCATTTAACTAGTGTACATCTGTTCGTGGCATGTTTTGCTGCAGATTCACATGCAGTGCATTAGTCCACCATCTAGTGTTGGGCTCGGAGTGTTACAAGTTGTTTTTCTTCGAAGAAGTCTTTGAGTCATGGGATTGAGTGACTCCTCCTCTTCGGTTCCATTGCACATGGGCATCAACTCCATTGTTAAGACTGTTTTCCAGCAGAGGGTAAAGGAAGGAGTGATGGAGTATATAGGTATAAAGAAAGTAAAGTAAGAGATGTCCATGCAAATGTAAATGTATCTACATATGTACAAATTTTGTAACTTAAATGACTACAGGCTTCCGGGGAGGAGGGAGGGTGCATGTGAATCTGCAGAACATGCCACGAACAGTAAGTGACATTTTCCGTTCGATGGCATGTGTAGCTGCAGATACACATGCTGTGAATAGACTACAAAGCAGTTTGTCCTCCCAAAAATTAGCAATGGTCAGCCTGGAGGAGTTGAAGTTGTTTGAAATAATGTTCTTAGAACAGCTTGACCTACTGTGGCTTGTTGTCGTGATAATACGTCTACACAGTAGTGTTTAGTGAATGTATGTGGTGTTGACCATGTAGCTACTTTACATATTTCAGCCATTGGTATATTCCCTAAAAAAAGCCATTGTTGCACATTTTTTTCCCGCAGAATGTGCTTTGGGAGTAACTAAAAGCTGTCTTTTTGCTTTAATATAGCATGTTTGGATGCACCTTACGATCCATCGTGCTAAACCTTGTTTTGATATAGGATTGCCTGTATGTGGTTTTTGGAAAGCTACAAATAGTTTAGTCTTTCTAAACGGTTTAGTTCTGTCTATATAGTACATTAAAGCTCTTTTGAGGTCTAATGTATGTAGAGCTCTTTCTGCCACAGAATCTGGCTGTGGGAAGAAGACTGGCAGTTCCACTGTTTGATTTTTATGAAATGGTGGTACAACTTTTGGTAGAAATTTTGGATTTGTTCATAGTACAACCTTATGTTTGTGTAGTTGGAAGAAAGGTTCTTCAAGAGTAAACGCTTGGATTTCACTTACTCTTCTTAAAGAAGTAATTGCCACTAGGAAGGCAACCTTCCATGTTAGAAATTGAATTTGTCAAGAGTGCATAGGCTCAATGGTGGTCCCATAAGTCTTGTAAGCACTATATTTAGATTCCAAGAAGAAACTGGTGGTGTTCTGGGTGGAATGATGTGTCTCTAAATAAAGAGCTATGTTGTATACTTTGTAAATATGCTGCAATTTCAGTAAGATTAATTTTTATTGAAGAGAATGCTAAATTTAATTTTTGTACATGAAGTAAATAATATACAATATCTTGTATTGATGCTGTAAGAGGGTCTATATTTTTGGATTGACAGTTATATACAAATATTTTCCATTTGTTTGCATAGCACTGTCTAGTATTTGAGTGTCTTGGGATTTGGATGCCTGATTTGACCTCTGTTTTGTGTCAAAAGATCTGGTCTGGATGGGAGTTTGGTACAACCGACAGATCCAATAATGTTGTGTACCACGGTTGATATGCCCATGTTGGTGCTATGAGTATCCTGTTGAGTGTGAAGTTTGACGCAACTTGTTGACTAGAAACGGAAGGAGCGGGAGAGGGGGAAAAGTGAATGCAAATATCCCTGACCAATTGATCCATAGAGCATTGCCCTTGGATAGGGGATGTGGGTGTCTGGATGCAAAGTTTTGGCATTTTGTGTTTTTGCTTGTTGCGAACAGGTCCATGTTTGGTGTTCCCCACTTTTGAAAGTATTTTTGAAGTACTTGAGGATGAATCTCCCATTCGTGAGTTTGTTGGTGATTTCTGCCGAGATTGTCATGTTGTCATGTCTGTTTTGATAAGAACATTCTTCTGTGTGAGAAGAGGTTGAAAAGCTTTGAGTGCTAGAAAAACAGCTAATAACTCCAAGTGGTTTATGTGTAGCTGTTTGTGTTTGACATCCCAAGCCCTTGAATGTTGTGATTGTTTAGGTGAGCTCCCCAACCAATCATTGATGCATCTGTTGTAATTATGGTCTGAGGCACAGGGCCTTGAAATGGCCGTCCTTTTATTAGATTTATGGAATTCCACCACTGAAGGGACATGTATGTTTGGAGGTATATCAACACTAGATCTTGGAGTTGACCGTGTGCCTGTCACCATTGTTGTGCATGGCACGGTTGTAAGGGCTGCATGTTTAGTCTTGCGTGTGGAACAATTGCAATACATGATGCCATCATTCTTAAAACTCTCATGACAAATCTGACAGTGTATTGTTGATTTGTTCGTATTTGTGTGATTATATTTTGGAAAGCTTGTATCGTTTGTGTATTTGAATATGCTAGAGCTTGTTGAGTATTTAGTATTGCACCCAAATACTGTTGTATTTGTGCTGGTTGAAGGTGTGATTTTGGTAGTTTATTGAGACGCCTAGTGTTTGTAAGGTTTGTATTACATAATGCGTATGATTTTGGCATTGTGCATGATTGCTTGATTTTATTAGCCCATCGTCTAGATATGGAAAGACATGTATATGTTGTCTTCTTAGGTAGGCTGCCACTACTGCTAAGCACTTTGGGAATATCCTTGGCGCTGTTATTCCAAAGGGTAACACTTTGAATTGGTAGTGTTTTCCCTGAATGACGAACCTGATGTATTCTCTGTGTGCAGGATGGATGGGTATGGGAAAATACCCTTCTTTTAGGTCGAAGGCTGTCTTGAAATCTTGTTTTTGTAGTAGTGGGATGACATCCTGTAAAGTTACCATGTGAAAATGTTCTGACAGGATGTAAAGATTGAGAGGCATGAGGTCTAATATTGGCCTGAGGGTGCCATCTTTATTGGGAATTAGAAAGTATAGTGAATAAACTCCTGTTCCTATCTGAGACTGTGGAACCAATTATATTGCTTGTTTGATTAGTAGAGATTGGACCTCTTCTTGTAACAGAATTGTGTGTTCTGTGGATAGTTTGTGTAACCGTGGTGGAATATTTGGAGGAGTGTTTATCAATTCTAGGCAATAGCCATTGCGGATAATTGATAGCACCCAGTTGTCTGTGGTAATATTTTGCCAATTTGTGTGGAACTGTTGTAGTCTTCCCCCCAAAGGAGAGGTGCGGAGTGGAAGGGAATGAGGGAAGTCACTGTTTTGGGTGCTGTGGCGGCTGCTTAGAGGCCTGGAATTTTCCTCTATTTTGGGGTATTGTCCTCTATATGTGCCTCTAAAACTACCACGTTGGTATTGCGGTTGGTAGGTTGGCTTTGTCTGAGAGGTTGATGCCTCTGAGGGCTGTGCTCTGAAACCACCTCGAAACTGAGGTTTACAAAATGACCCCCTATATTGTGCAAAGTAGAGTGCACCACCCATTGCCTTTGCTGTGTCAGAGTCTTTTCACAATTTTTCGATAGCTGTGTCTACTTCTGGCCCAAAAAGATGTTTTTTGTCGAGCGGCATGTTCAACACAGACATCTGTATTTCTGGCTTGAATCCAGAAGATCAGAGCCATGCATGTCTACGTATAGTGACTGCAGTGTTGATACTCCTAGCAGCAGTATCTGTTGCACCTAGGGCAGATCTTATCTGGTTATTTGTAATGGCTTGCCCTTCCTCCACTACCTGTTGTGCCCTTTTCTGGTGTTCTTTGGGGAGATGCTGTATTATGTCCTGCATCTCATCCAAATGGGCTCTATCATAGCGAGCTAATAGTGCTTGCGAGTTGGCTATCCTCCACTGATTTGCTGCCTGGGATGCAACTCTTTTCCTTGCAGCATCGAATTTCCTGCTTTATTTATCAGGAGGGGGCGCATCTTCTGATGACTGACTATTTGCCCTCTTCCTGGTGGCGCTAACTACAACAGAGTCAGGATGTACCTGATAGGTGATATAATCAGGGTAAGAGGGTGCAGGTTTATATTTCTTCTCTATTCTAGGTGTTATGATGCGTGCCTTTACTGGTTCGTTAAATCTGATCTGCATGTTTTACCATGCCTGGGAGCACTGGGAGGCATTGGTACCTAGAATGAGTTGAGGATAGAGTGTTGAATAAAATATTGTCTTCTAGTGGCTCTGTATGCATGGTAACACCATAATATGCTGCGCCCTAGCTTTCACCTTGTTACAGACAGTACTATCCTCAGGTGGTTATGGTTTAGAGGGATAGCTGTGTGGATCATTACTTGGAATGGGATCAGGATCATAAAGATACCATGGATCAACATTGTCCTGTTGTGAATCATATGAATGAGTGGGTGAATGCATTGGTGTAGGGCTAGTAGGAGGAGAGGTAGGTAGGTGGGGAGAATGAGGAGGAGAGTGAGGAGAAGACTGAGGAGGTGGTGGTTTCTCCTTCTGCTTTTGTACTTTAGCTGGAGGCTGCATAGTGTCCAATTCCTCCTAAAAAGCTAGCTTCCTCTTTATTTTTAAAGGAAGTGCTGTAAGAATTCTTCTTGTTTCTTTATGGATGTGGATCCTGGATTGCCTTTCATCCATAATTTCTAGAATTGGCTCTACCTCTAATTCTTCTTCAGAGGTGTTGGGGCTTTCTTTAAGTCTTTTTGAAAGTCCATGCTCCTCTGTGTATGTTGGCCTTTTGGGCTCCAAAGCATGCTTTTTCAGGATCGAAAAAGATGAGGACGACGAAGGTCTCGGCTCCAAACTTGCTTTCTTATTTTTGACTCCAAAAATTGATGTCTACTGGAGTCAGAAACTGAGCTTTTTGTCGTCTCTGAGGTTTTCGGAGGCTTGGCCTTTTTCGGTGCCGAACTGGGAGGTCGGTTACCGACAGTCTTTTTTCAGGCCGAGCCATGGCCTTCCGGCAGTGGCGTACCCAAGGCCTTTTGTTTTTTGTTTTGTGAGGGTGCAGGGGCAGACGTACTCACATGTTGTCCTGCTGTGACTGGTCTGTCTTCCTCTGATTCCTGCTCCGACTCCGAATCTCGAACTGAGACTGCTGTCTGCATCAATTCTTCCTCTTCTACGTTGAGATGTTCCCCACTCTTCGACGCCATTTCGAGCCTTCTTGCTCTTCGGTCTCTAAGAGTCTTTTTCGATCAGAAGGATTGACAGGCCTCACAGTTTTCTTCCCGATGGTCTGGGGGGAAAGGCAGAGGTTGCAAACCAGATGCTGATCTGTGTATGGGTAATTCGCGTGGCACAGAGGACAGAATCGGAATGAAGTCCAATCCATGAGGCTTTCTACGCGGTCAGCCTGAGTTGGGCACGTGGGCCCCAAAGGGCGTACAAAGTTGTTTTCCTGACGGTACTGCTGTGTCGATGTAAGAAGATAAACCCGATCAATACAATACCGACGAAGAGAGAGTTTTACAAAGTTTTCCGTATCGAAATCTCGGAGCGAGAGGAAACACATCCGAACCCGACGGCGGAAAGAAAACAATCTAACAATGGAGTTGATGCCCATGCGCAATGGAACCAAAGAGGAGGAGTCACTCGACCCCGTGACTCGAAAAGACTTCTTCGAAGAAAAACAACTTGTAACACTCCGAGCCCAATATATTATTATATATATATATATATATATATATATTCATATATATATATTCCTCAACCCTATCAAAAATATGGTCTTCATCTAACTTCCAGGTCATGCTTCTCTCCTTTTTAAAATGAGTACAATATTTTATTGGTTAACTTCTATTACAATAATTTTAATCATGTGGACACAGAAGCTACTGTCCTTTTTGAGGATTTTCTTGACTACTTTACAAATACAAAACGCATTAGTCTGATTTCGGTGGGGGGACTTCAATATTACTTTGTGTGATCACAGTGGAGATGGGTTTGTAACTTTAGAAACCAGTGGAACCTAGACACCTCCCATTTCAAACACATTCCCTATGGGGAGACCTTGAATACTATTATTCTGAAACATGATCTTGTGTGTGTAAATGATATGGCAGCTTTGAGTGGAAATTTAATCCCAACTTTTACAGGAAGTAAAAAGTGCAGCACTATTGATTTTATTTTATGTCCCCTGAACTCATACAAGTTTATACAGATTTTAAGGTAGTTGCGCATTCATAAGTGACCATAATCCTTTAGCGTTAACTCTGAATTTATATATAATTAAACCCACCAAAAATAAAGGTAATAAGATAACTTATCCCAAACAAAGAGGGATTAGAATCAAGTGGGATAAACTTAATGCTCAAATAATCTTACAAAATGTACCTACTGTATTACGGTATCTTAACTATAATTTAGATGTATCCACAATCTCGAAAGATTTTAGCATTTTATGCAGAGCTACCTCAGAAAAATTATCCACTGATAACCCCAAAAAATATAAGCAACCTTGTAGATGGTTTAATTCAGACACAGGCCTTGGAGGACCTTATAGCAGCAGCAAATCGGAATGATAGCCTTTTGGGGAATTTTAAATCACCCTTTTTTTCTAGCAAGAGGTTGCACGACATGAAGCCCAAATTCCAGCAGATCAATGGGTGGCATACTATGAATATATGTTTAAGAAACAATGTAGTCTAACATCTGATGTAACTGATAAAGCTGATCCCAGTGGCAGGTTGACCTTACCCAGGAATCCACCATAGCCTTTGAGGTAAAAGGCGTCTTAGCAGCACTAGGGAAATGTGGTGGAGGGAAGGCACTGGGTTCATAACGGAGTCCTGCGAAATGGCCATAATTTAGACAATCTTTAAAAAGGAGACTGGGAATTACCATCTTGTTATAGGCCTGTCTTTAATAGGCTCCAGCTGAAAATCCTGGGAAATGTACTCCTAGCTCGGCTGGAATCTCGGGTCACAGAGCATAATATTTTGTCTAACATACAATATGGTTTTAGACCTGGTATTGGTGCTGTTGATTAGTGCCTAAACTTGTATCTTCTAACAGGTAAATTCATAATGGCGAAGGAACGGTAGCTACACTTGTCATTTATTGATTTATCCTGTGCCTTTGATATTGTGAATCGGTCAACGCTCTGGTCACTGATGGAGAAGAATGGGGATGAATTGGAAATGCTTATTTTAATCAAATGTTTACACCAATGCTTAAGTCTATTGTGGTAGCTCAGGTGAAACAACTTCTTGCATTATTTCTTTCTGTGGGGTGAGACAGGGTTGCATTCTTGCCCCCTTTTTATTTGCATTATATATGAATGGAATTGCCAAATATTAGGCAGAAGTTGTGTAGGATATCCCCTATATAGATTCCGAACCAATCTCCATTCACCTCTTTGCAGACAATGCTGTCCTCATACACCGCACGGCTAACAGTCTTCAAATATTATTAGATTCTTTTCACTCTTTTATGGGTGATTTGGATTCAAAAGTGAATTACCTTCGTCATGGGGAATGCCACATTGGAAAAAAATGAAAGATTTTAATTATTTGGGGATTATTTTTCGTTTCACTTTTAAATTTAACACACTTTTGAATAAATGAGGTTCAACCCTTTCAAAAACACAGAGAGGCTATTTTTAGATTTTCACACAGTTTTGGTAGGAAGCCCATTAAATAAATGCTGACTCTATATAAAACTAAAAGCATTTCTGCCAGGTCCTATGGGGAAAGTCTATGGGGATACCCAAGTCAGTCTGCCTTTCAACAGGCCGAGAATAGTTTCATTTGTAGAGTACTAAATGCTTCCGGTGGGAGCTGCAACCCTCGTATGCCATGTAGAATTAGGATTGGGGTATCTAGAAGATCAGTCGACACTTGCTTCGCTTTTGCTATGGATCAATTCTTGGTTTTATTCCGGAGCGGCGATTAGTTAGGTCTTGTATTATTGATTGTCTCACTTTAGATGGTGTGGCTTACATTCCCCTGAATTACTTATCTGAGACAAAATCTCGAGGCCATAGGTCTCAAGGATTTGTTCAACCACCCTTATCAAATCACCAGTTCATGTAAGGAGGAGGTTAATTCACTCTTTCTAATATATTGTACAGATGTAAGATTAAGGAGGGCCCAGTCCATGGTTTCACTAAAAAGGCATATCGAGATTGCGACTACAAATTGTATGGAACCGTATATCTCTTTTGAATAGCGAACCCCATATATCATAGTTATCTTAACCTTTTTAGGTGGTCTGATTCACTATAAGGTAGTTTTCCCCCAGTGTAATACCTGTAAATATGTTTTACCTCTGTGTAACTGTGACCATGTTTCCACACAAAGCACAAGCCACTTTACATTTGTGTCCTATATATAGAGTTTTTAGGCGGGAGTATTTAATTCCTATATTATAGAAAACTAATTTAAGAATATATAAAAAACACTTGATCTTTTTACAGAAAATCTCTAGTACAGAAATATGTCTTGCAGTATAAACTTTATTAGGAGGGTTCGTGAATGAAGGAAAAGATATGAATCATTGTCTTTATGATTACATGGTAAAGAGGTATTTTCTCCAAGACTGGTGTAGTGCTGATAGCTGTGACTTATGATTTTGTTTATTATGGTTTTAAAATTTGTATTCATAAAAATGTATCTTGATTTTAGCAAACATATGTTTTACATATTTAATAAGGAAGGAAAATGTATGTATGCATATTTGCATGACTTTTGTGGCCAATAGCCCGAATAAAGTTAATTGACTTGACTTAAAGTAGACAAAAGAAATGGAACATCAATTAGCTCGAAACCTAGCTGCCTTACCTCTAGACTGGGAGAAGAAAGGAAGATTGTGCATCCGGATGGAAGGTTCTGAAACGGATAATGTGTTTGTGGGAAAAGGTGAATGGTAACACACTTTTGATGTCAGAGGGAACTATAAGTTCCATTTGGATGGGGAGGACGCTGTTAAACCTGGAGTTAATTTTGTTTGTGGAAAACATGCTTATTTTAGATTGCCAAAAGGATGATATGGAACATGTTAGTTGGGGATTGTTTTTCCTAAAACTTACCATGTGGAGCACTTTGACGATCCTCTTTGGACTCAAGTTTCTAGATCTAAGCGAGGTGTGAGTGCAGGAGAAGTGGAAGGAGACTTTTTTGGTGCTTTGATCCTGTCTGTTGGAGTGATTTTGAATTATTTAAAGTTTAGAAGGCTGAAAAATATAGTGGATAAACTAGCCAGTAGTACTACTGGAGTGTTACTGGTCATAGATTCTGAGCTGACTGCGATCAGATCAATGGTTTTACAAAATTTACTTGCCTTAGACATATTGCTCACAAAAGAAGACGGAGTCTGTCGGATGCTTAAGGTCTAACAATGTTGTACCTTAATTCCGCGTAAAAGTAAGGATTTGCAGAGGTATATCCAGAATATTTCAGGGTTGATAAAAGATTTGAAAGAGTTGGAAGCAACTGGTGCATGAGAAGAATGGAAATGGATATTCTGCTATAGATAGAAGGTTCAGAAATTTAGGAAGAGGAATTGTATGGCTTGTGTTGAGACCATTGCTGATTATTTCCATAGTGGTAATAATTCTGTTGATTGGATACAACATTTTCTAAGGAATGAGGATTCAGCAAAGCAGAAAGAAAGCAGAGGTTGAGTTGGAAGAAAGTCCGAGTGAATATTACAATGACATGAAGCGTTTGGAAGAACCCAGACGAAAGCTGTTCAGAATTACTAGGTTTTAGAGTCTCATTCAAGAATGAAGTGGGTTTTTGATGATGTTACGCGTCAGAGGTAGGATTGAAGGAGCATAAACTGGCTACTCCATTATGCTTCCTAAAAACATGTAACATGTAAGACAAATAGTTAAACATTGTGCACTTTTACTGATCTATTTCAGTGCACTATGAAAGTTAGTGTTTTATGCAAGCCACATTTAATACTCGTTTGCAAGAATGACAATTTTATAGTATATGTTAGCCTTCATAATTTTTTAAAATCAACAAGGAAGGCATTTAAAACATATTTGAACTAAAGTATATTCATGTTCATTATAGTTGATTGGAGTGAAGGCTGCATTCTTTTTTAACGTTCTAATCTTCAACGTGAAAGCTTGTTTTTCAAAAGCTGCAGGTGCTGACATTAACAAGGAACTCGTTGTGCACGAGAGCTCAGAGGGTCTGAAAGAACCGCTACCAGACGAAAGGAGTATCCTGGCACGAATAGCTATAGCTTTTTAGATTTGAGAATGCAGGGGTGTATCAAGGTCGTGTGTCGAAGGCTTCGGACGACTGAAGGGTTAATGATAATTGATTTGCAGCTTTCTTTTTCCAAATGAGGGTTTTTGTTATGATATCATCAAACCTGGGAAAAACTACGAGTTAAGTGGGGTTAGAAGGAGAGCGATTCGGATTCTCTCTGACCCTTGCTTAGTGCGGACCTTCTGCGGTACAGACCTCATTTTTTCTAAGTGGCTTTATTCCACCGCACCTCTCCTGAACAGAATCTTATACTGAAGATGTGTTGGCTAAGCTATCAGAATATTCCTTTAGTATTAGAATACTTTAGGCGCTAGATTCAATGGTTTGGCAAGAGAACTTCATTTTGTTGCTTCAATTCAATATTGTACAACATCTTAATTCTCCATTGGTGGTTTTGTAGATATATACTATGGTTTTGAGATTCACCCATGTAACTTTGGCTTTGAGTCTGCAATAAAGGCCTTTGAAACTGAAATTTGAACTCTGAGGTTTAAAGTGTGACTATTAAGTTGCACTGTGATTGGTTTGAAAAATTTGGTAAAATTACTTCTTCACCCCTTGGGACAGAGAAGAAAAGATTAATCAGACCCCAGATGAAAAGATAGGGTCCCAGGCTCCATCAATGCTTAAGAGAAAGAGGTTTTATATTTTAAGTGCCTAACCATTGTATGTCCTGATGCGTTTCATAGTAAAAATAATTTCACAATGAAAAAAATGCCTTTATGAATTAGGCATCAAGAGTTTCTATACCTACTCTACTGCAACTAATCGTAGTGTAAGTTGTCGGGTCCTTTCACGTTTTAGGTGGGAACATGACATTTGTTGAAAAGGGTGTTTGCATAAGGTTTATTATCTCCTCTTCATTTCCTTGTCCCAGTTGTTACATCATCATCAGTGTTCACATCCTAGATACAGGCAGTCGGGGATGGACTGACAGTGCCCTACAGGGAGGTCTGACAGGCCAGTGTGTGGACTAATTTTCTGGCTGTTTGCAGGCCTGCTTATGGTTTGCTGTGCCGGTTTTATTGTTGTTTAGATTCATATTAAAACATACATCACCTGCAGCAAACTCAAATCCACGCCGTCTTCCATACTTTGCAAAAAACCTATACAGTGTGTCTTTACAAGCTCAAAACTGCCTCCATTTTCAAACATGGGCACCTATTTTTGCTATCTATTTAACTAGTGGGGCCACATTTATTTTGATGCCTGGGCCTATTGTCAGTCCCAGTTGGACCCATTAGGCAGTCAACTGCCTAAGTAAAAGAAACAAAGTTTAAATTCTTCCTCGTCGAGGAGTACCTATAAAGGACAACCTCTTACCAAAATATTTCCCTTTTTTTTTGTCAGTCCTTGGTAGGAGGCAGTCACCAGCTGCTTCTTGTCTATAGCCTCCTGCTTAAGTTTTGGGGCTTGTTTGTGCCTTTTTTCCTTGTTGCTTGCAGTTTGTTTCTGTTGTTCACTGTGTTGCTGCATTTGCTAGCTTCCTGGGCCACTGCTGGGCTTATGGTCCTGGTTCTGCCAGCAACGTGTTTTGCTGCACACACACCTCATTCTACTGGGTTTGACTGGGGCCGATTTGATCTGGTACAGGAGTCTCACATGGGCTGTTCCAGCTCACAACAGGATTGGGCTATGATTATTTTCCTTGATGTCAAAGTGGGACTTCAGTCAGTTTGCGTGGGTTGTCACCTCAGGTTGGGCCTTTACCAGTGTGCCACCTGCAGGGCTTGGGGCAAACATTCTCTGTGTTAGGTGATGGATGCTCCTTCGCAGATAGATATTGGCCAAATGCTTTGGGGCTGGTGGGTTGGAGGTAATGGGAGGGTAATAAAAGTTGACCAAACATCAGGATGGCACAAGTATGCAAAACAAATAGGTATATAAAATAAGATTATGGGAAACTGTTCGATTACGAAAAAGAAGTATGAAAAAGGGGACGAGTATTGAGTTGTCTCCCTGTAAGGGGGAGATGAAGGGGGACAATCACCTTGATCCATGAGGGGAAAAAAAGATGAATTAAAGTGAAGCTATGTATCAGACGTTAATAAAAGCAATTAAAAAATAATTACTACAAAATGTATCTTTAAGCAATAATGTTCCTTAAAATGACACATGGAGTCCAGGCTGCATTGTGGACGAAACCTGTGCTGCGCCATGCTGGTCTTTGGACTTGAGGGACGTTGCCTCATTTCACAATGCTGGTGCCTCTTGTTTTGACCAGAGTGTGGCCCAGCTTTCCTGATGGGCTTTTTAGCTGGGCCTTCTCTAGATCCCTATTGGGCTTGCAGCTAGTGTTTAGGTTAGTTATCCTTGACAATGCTGTGGACCTTTCATGTTAGATATGGATACCTCCTGAGATGGGAGGCTGGTTGTAGGCCCTCTCTCCTGGATACTCTTTACTGGGCTTGGAACTGAAGTGTCACTGCTCTAAGTGTGGCTCTAGAGCACCTTTGCTACAGGTCAGGTGACTGCTGTTCTTTATTTCTTGTTGAGAGTAGGCTTTGGCCATCACCTGTGCTCCCTGATGGCTTGTGGGGTAGTATCATGTCTCCATGTTTCGTGGCATCTTGTTTAGTTTTGATGCATCATTGCCTCTCTGCTGGGCTTGAAGGGGTTGTGTAGTAATAGTTCAAATGTTTGCCTTACTTTTCCCTTATTTCATGCTGGTCTTGGTCCCCAAGGTGTGCCTACTCTGTGGTGCTAGAGGATGCAGGAAAGGTAACCCCCATGCGCCCCCACAATTTTCGTGGAGGTCAGGCTTTTTTCCTTGAGCTTTGAGTTACCTTTGGGATGGTGAGATGTGTTATTTGTCTTCCTGGACCACGTCTCCTTGTCTCAGTGCTGAGCTTGGTGAGAGTTGGGTTGTGCTACTTAGGGCCTTATTATGAGTGTAGCGGTCTACAGACTGCCACATTACAAGCCTGGCAGTCGAAACTGCCAGGGACCCATCAGCTATGCCAGGATCTTGGATCCCGGAGGTCTGGAGGATGGTGGTGGTCCTAATCTGCCAGGGAAGCGCTGCCCTGGGGATTATGACCCCCTGCTCCACCAGCAGTAGCACAGCCATGAAAAGGCTAGTGAGAACGGGTGCAGGGGCCCTCCTAACCAGCACTGTTGCAATGTTCAGGGTCTGCTCTGCAGACCGTGAACATTGTGAGAGTGCTGGTGCACCCTGAAGGTGACAGCATTGACGCCGGCTCGATTACGAGCCAGAGACTATGTGTAGCGTCTTCCCACTAGGTTGGTGGGCGGAAACTTAGGTTTCGCCTGCCGACCTAGCAGGAAACCCATAATAGCTCTGGCAGGGAGGTTGATGCACAGGCAGCAGCCACCCCATTGGGAGTTTAGCGGACGGAGTTTTCTGCCCGCCAAACTCATAATGGGGCCCTTAGTCTACCATTTGCTGGCACCTGGCTGGAATTGGGACTGGGGTTATGGTAGCACTCCTTGACTGGGTGCAGGCAAGACACCTTCACTTCCTAATGGGCTTGGGCTTTGTGTGCCGATTGCCATGTTGTTGTTTCTGTACATTTTGTCTATTAGGCTTGTCCTTAACTACTCTATTGGTATTGCTGGGTGACCAGGTGCTTGTTGGATGTTTTCTGTTTGCTCCCTATTTGGCTCAAGGTCTATTTTGCTTAGACACACGCCATATTTATGCTCATGAAGTTTAATGCCTTTCTGTCTCCTTTTTCTTGGGTGGACATTGGTGTCTGCTGTGGCTAGGAATGTGTAATGGTGCACACTAGTGCAGGAGTTTACTTTTCATTGAGGTTTTCACTCAATTTTTGTTGGATTTCTAAGCTGCATCCCTGTTCTTTCCACTCAGGGTTGATTCCCAACTATTTGCTGCTTCGACATGCTGGTTCAGCCTTCTTGCTTTGGTTCTATCCCATTTGACTCTATTTTTAAACTTTGGGTTTTAGAGGTGCTATGTCTTGCTCCTTTAGTTTGGGCTGCTGGGAAAGGGAAGTTTTATTTGGGTGTCCTTGTGCTTACTTGGTCACCTGTCTGTTTTTTGTGATCCCTATTTGACTCTGGGATTTTAGCTACTAGCCTGTTTTCTTCAGTAAATCTTCTTGCCCTTCACCTTAGTTTTGTGTTGGCTGCTGTAGATGGGGAGGTTGTGATGTTTCCACAGTTGTCTGACTCTTCCAAAGGGATTGCTTCTCTCAGTAAGTTGACCTTACCTTCTTTTGCTTATGTCATGTGGGCTGATGACATTTTATGTTCGAACTGGACATTCACCAAGGTGTGTGAGGCCCATTTGTCCTTTTGAGGGGATTTGCTCATGCTTCAAGGTAGACTGGCTGGCCTTGGGTTGTCCTGGGTCAGGTTGTGTGTCCAACATTGGGAACTGGTTATGGACTGCCCTAAGAGGGCTTCCCCTAGACATTCCACCCTTTCTGGTTTGACACATTAGCATCCCAATTTGCTATTTTGTTGTGGGTTCTGGTGGAGGGCTACCCTGTGCTCCTTGCTTGCCTGGTGCTTGGTCTACCTTAGCTGTACAGTGCCTACTGGTGCAAATGACATAGCCAAATTGCCATGGGCACCAATGAAGAAAATGAAATGCCCTCCGTCTCATTGTTTAGTAGTGAAAGCCAACCTTAATTTTAGTCTAGTGGGGCCATAACACTCCTGGTCCCCTGTGCCACTGCACCTACTGCACTGTTGATAGCTACATTCTGCCTAACTAATACCTAAACGTCATCACATTCTGTAGGGCTGCTTTGGTAGTTGTCTCATAAGTATTTGATGTAATTAGTCCTTTAGAGGCACCCATAAATGGTTTTGTTGGCCCCGTAGGCAGCAGAGTATCACTCGCCACAGTGTAGACTCACCTCATGATGATGTATGAATGGGGAAGAGGAACAGTATATAGGCTGCATATTCACATGATTATCTCCCCGAGAGAAAGAACATGCTTTTAACACATTTTGGAAATTATCGTCCTAGTTTGATTGCACATCTGAGTTTTAAGTGAAACATACCTTTGTGGTACCAATCGCTACAAAGTCTTGAAACAGGAAAGCTGAACATACATCATATGACTTATTACGTTGTGAAAACAAACAGGAAACACCAGAGGATTTTAGCTTGGGAAGCAACAAACAGTGAAAAGAAGTGCTGGCACTCAACTAAGACAATCCAAAGCAAACACAACTAAACTAAAGGGATAGTTTAAACGTGAAGCAGACATTAAATACTATCCAGCCATAGTTTTAATGTCAAATTACATTATGGATCAAAGGACTCACATAGAACACACAGTGCCTCAGTCTCACCCTAAAAAGTTGGTTCTGCTGAAGTCCTGAGGCTCTGCTGCTGCATTCATTTCTGTTTGTCCCGACTCCTCCTCTCTGTGTGAGGAATTAAATGTACAGTGCTGTACCATTAGTGCTTTGAAGAAAGTCAACAATATGTAGCATTTTAAACCCCGAACTAAACTAGCATCAAACACAAACATGTAAAAATGAAAGCAAAAAAGACAAAGCACTAAAAATAAATATAGCCAAAATTAAAATCACACTGGAAGGGAAGGAAGGTGCTGAAAGTACTACAAACCACCACCAGTCAATAACTGATAAATGATCTTGTTTACGTTCTACCAATCCCACAGTCTCAAAGCATGCTGATGCTCGATTAGCAAGACAAACATTTGTTATTTTTTGGAGAAAAAAAATGTTGATGCTTTTCCTTTGAAACTATAAAAACATGGAAGATGGCAGAAGAGCATTCAAAGGAGTGACAGTAAATTCAGGCAAAGTACTAAGATGGTCACACTGAGCCTTAGGGCTAAAACTGCCACGAGAAAGCCTATAACACAATTTAATCAAGGGATGTCATAAAATAATGAAGGTCACTATATGATTGCAAAGAACAAATTAAATAGGGTGCAAAAATATGCATATATTGGTCTTGAAAATATGTTTAATTTTTATTTGAAGTCATAGAAAACCACAGCACTGGTTACAAACACTTAAAACAGAATGAGCAGAAAACATTGTTCGATAGCAGTAAAGTGTCATCAACTATTTCTCAAAGCTTCTTAATTAATATTAAATGCTGTTAATTATTTTTTTTTGCTTTTGAACATCTAGATTAGCCAGTCATTTTGTGGGCACAGTGATAGAATATCAATATACTGCTCATCTCTAACTGCAAGGCTAGGCTGCAACCTCTTCCGACTAGCAACATACACATTTTACCAATAGGCTTGCAATATCTGCACTACATACTTGTTTGGGTGTACTTTATTTCTCATACTAGATAATGATATATAACTACCAAAAACATCAAAGATAGCTAGTGTGTAAAAATGTAGTATGACCACAACAAATTATTGGATGATCTACGGATGTATGTGATGGAGTCTGATGGCAATAATGGTTAATTTCAATATCATAGTGCCATTAGGCACAATTCACAATGCACAATTCCACTCATATGATCAGATCATCCGGCTATTCCATTTTCGGTCTTCTATTCAACACCTACTGGGTTTCATCCCCAGGCCCAGCCTGTGCAAGATAACCAGTCAGCGAAAGTGACAACTTCCAGTTTCACTCAAGCTTTAATGGATAGCAGACTTAGTTTAGATGGGTGTGTGGAAGATAATCTCCTTCTAGAAACTGGATTGTTGGTGCGTTAGATCAAATTTCCCCTGTATCTCAATTGTCTTTTCTGCTGAATGGTTTAATGAAGAACTCATTGGGTTGAAAAAGTTTATTAATTGGCTGGAAAGCTTATGGAGGTGGGCATATGATCCAGACAGTAAAACTATATGGTGGCACTCAAGCAATATCAGCAACATATTAAGCAGGTTTGTCGACACTATTATTCCAATAAACTTCAATCAACACAGAAGTCTTCACAAGAAGTGTTTGCCACTGTAAATCGCTCACTTCTTTGTCCAGAATGTCAGCATCTACCATACCTTCAGAGGAGGGCCGTAACACCCTCGCTCAGAGTTTTTTGGACAAAGTGGCAAGGATTTATGACTCCCAGTAGAGGTTTGAGAATCTGCCTGCCCATCCCACAGCACAGAGGCAGCCCTGCTGTTAGCCTCAGAATCCATTCATCAAATTCTGGTTGCATGAGACAGTCATTCTCTTGATCTCAGTGCGGCATTCAACACCATATCACACAATTCGCTTATTGAGTGCCTATGGAGATGCGGTGTTGGTCACACAGTCTTATGCTGGGTAGCATCCTTTCTTCAGGGACGCACATTACAGGTGTGTCAAAAATCATTCTATTTGAGGGTGTTCAATCTACAGGAAGGAGTTCCTCACGGTTCCTCCATGTGTGCTACATTATTTCAACTATACATGCTTTCCCTGCCCCAGATTATGTAACACAATGTGTTTACAGTAATCACCTATGCGGATGATACTTGTAGGAGGTTGCTGGGTGGATGGAGCACAATTCTCTAAAACTGAACGCAGGGAAGGCAGAGATCCTGATCATGGGCAAACAACCCAACATTTGGGTGACCTCTTGATGGTCCCAAACCCTTTGCCTGTTAACTGGTCCTCAACCCAAGTTGAAAAACCTGGGCATATAGTTTGATCAGAAACTGTCCCTTGACAGCCAAATCACAGCTTTGGTTTGGAAATGCTTTGGAGTCCTTAAAACCTTGAAAAAGATCCTGATGTGCTCCCAGAAACTGCAAGGAAAACTGTGATCCAGGCCTTAATTATTTCGAGGCTGTACTACTGCAACTTGCTGTATCTAAGGGAATCACAGTCTTGTATGATGCGTCTTTCAATGAGTGCAGAATGCAGCAGCTCACTTACTGGTTAATCTTTGAAATCGTGTCTCCCTGGGATCCTCACTTGCCAAGTAATAATGGCTCCCGGTGAATAGGAGGATCTCATTTAAGGAATTATGCTAATGTTATAAAGTTCTGTCAAACAGTGGCCCTCTGTATATGCAGCGTTTCAAAACTCTGGAACTTGTTGCCTGTGTCTGTTCAACAGGCCCCTTCAGAACTCCTTTTCAGAAAGAGATGGAAGACTTACTTGTTTAGACAGTACTGATTTTCTGAGGTAGTGAGTGTTTGGCATATAGGAGCCTGAAGTTTAACTGTGGGACACCTAGTTTAGAGGAAGCTATGCGCTCCAGATGTTCTATTATTATTATTGCTTTTGTTATTATTATTATTATTATTATTATTATTATTATTATTATTATATCAAACCTTTATTTGTATTCATCTATTTTCTTCATCTTTGCAGCACAAGAAGATGAAGACAGCCAATCAGAAGTCAGACCCCTTGGGCTCCACAGCCTTCCCGCCTTCTAACCACATTCTCTTCAGCATGCCTTCCCACCCAAGCCCCTCCCACACCCCAGGAAATAAAATGTAGGCCGCCGTGCGGCCGCACCACTTGTGCATCAAAGCAAGTCCATCTGTGCCCGTCCCTACCTGGACAGCCCAAGAATCCCTTGTGATTCCTCTGCTACACCACCAAGGAGCTTCAGGTCCTGAACATTGGACCTTACAACAACAGCTGCTTCACGGCCTCCCCATGATCGCCTAAAGGACCTTTCAGCTGACAGCAGTGCCACTTTACCTGCAAATGGGACCCACTGACCTACACTGATGCCCTTACTGCACCCTCAAAGAGGACTACGACCAGCCCAAAACATCTCCAGTGCATCCTGCTCAACACCTGCTCCCTATGCAAGCAAGCCAAGAAAATCTGGTACACCATCACCATCTACGACCTGGACATTGCTTTCATCCCCGAAACATGACTTACCCACTTCCTCAAACCCCAACATCCCCACCGCCACCCCTGCTGGCTACAAGATGATATACAGAGACCGCATTAACAAGCATGGCGGTGGCATCGCCATCATATTCATGGAATCCATCCAATTCACCATCACGACGACAACGATAAGGCCTTCATGGAACACCTCAACTTCTGACTCCAGACCGATGCCAGCACCACAATATGAGGCACCCTAATGTACAGACCCCTGTGACCACGCCCTGCCTTCTGAGATGCCATCATTAACCTCATTGCCACCTCACCAGACTCCCTTTACTTCCTCCTGCTCGACAATCTCCATTTCCACCTCAACAACCCCAACTCCACCTCCACCTCCCTTCTGGAGAACCTCAGCAACATAGACCTTCCCCAGCTGGTTACCAAACCCACTCACAAAGCAGGGCACACAATGGGCACCATCTTCACGTCCAGCAAGGGAAACAAAATCACCCACATCATGGAACTCACCTGGACTTGCCATGACATTGTCCATTTCACCATCTCCAGTGCCCAGACCATCCCCTGAGGAAATTCGATTTTTAATACGATCGTATCGACCCGCCATTTTGTGGCCCGCCGCCATTTTATGTTGCCTTCACTCAGGCAGCACAGCGAACGAAGTCCATTCTGCCTTTTCTGCTTATTCTGCAACATGGTGTTCAAAACAGCCTTCTGCCTCTATCTTTACAAGGCTGGTATTAAGGTCTGACCGAGTACACTAATCCCTGTCTGGTTTTCTAATCCTTGTTTCAACTATCTGTAGGCTCACACTATTCTCCGCCGATCTTATCTTATCGTCTGGCCTTCGCTGTCCTTTGCTAGTATTCTCTCATTTCACAACTGTCCTCCAAACGCACACAAACTTATCACACCACATGCAACTTCGTTGTGGATCGGTTAATGAATTATTTCAAGGGAGGGGTGACAAACACAGCTGGAGGGGAGGCAACCTTAAGTCACTTGATACTTTGTTTTCCAATTCCTTCTATTGGTGCTGTCTTGTTTTCCGACATTTCTATTGGCTCTGTTCTATCTTTACATTATTCTTACTGGCTCCTTTCTATGTGTTCTGGGAGTGTATGTAGTTAATAAATGGTTTTTATACGGTATATAAGATTGTGCGCCACAAAGTAAAGTGGCAGTCTCCTGAGAACATACCTTGTGTACTTCTTGGACAACT
Source organism: Pleurodeles waltl (assembly GCF_031143425.1). NCBI lineage: Eukaryota > Metazoa > Chordata > Amphibia > Caudata > Salamandridae > Pleurodeles > Pleurodeles waltl. Next base: position 1,740,497,726 of record NC_090440.1, on the reverse strand, counting down.
GTACTAGCTGCAGCTAATAAAATCTGATCTTTTACGCCTGACAGAGTGTCCCGTGTCTCTGTTAGTTGAGGCAGGTGAATCCAAGGAGATTTCAGGCGTACCCTGCGCCGCCAGGCCCATAAGGTTCTGGTTCTTCACCCCAAGCACCCCCACTGAAGCTGGGGCAAGGCAAGTGATGCCCTATGAACACAGACTCTAGGCAACTCACAACCCGAGCCCACTGCAGACCTCAACCAGGTAATTCGGGACTTCACCACCTGGATCACCAAATGAGCTGACAGAGTGGTCCAACTGAAACCAGCTAAAATCAACACCTCCAAGCAAGCAAGATGGTACACACAAGAGCTCAGTGGCCAAAAGCAACTGCCAATGACCCAAAAATCCAAGGCGCATAACCAAAGACCCCTCCGACAGAGCAGCGCACAAGGCGGCCCTCTACAACTACCACTGTCACATCAAGGCAGAAAAGAAAGCAGCTATCACCACCCGCATTGACACCAAAGCCAACCACAGTAAAGAACTCTTCAAAACCATCAAGGAATTCTCCAACTCGACAGCCACAGAAACCACCACCCACCCATCTCAGGAACTCTGCAACACCCTCTCAAACTACTTCCACAGCACGATCACCACTATCTACAACAATTTGACCCCCTCACTAACCGACCACTTCCAATCTTGACCACCTCCCACAATCGGATATCATCAGAACCAGGATAACCACCCTGTCTCCAATTACCACGCAGTCTACTGCAACCATCATGACTCAGGGACAACCACCGAACCCCTGCCCCCACGTCTCTTCAACCTCGGAATCAAAACCAAAAGCACAGAACTAACCAGTATCCTCAACATCTTCATTTCATTGGCAACTTCCCAGGACAGATGGAAGCATGCAGAGGTCAGACTCCTTGTAAGGAAACACTCCGCCGACTCCAGTGACCTAAATTATAGACAGATATCCCTGCTCCCCTCTCCTGTCAAAGTACTCGAGTAAGCCTTCAATCAACAGCTCCACAAACACCTAGAACAAAGCCATCTTCTCTAGACCTCACAACCTGGATTCCCAGTCAACCACAGCAATGACACTGCACTGATCACCGCCACAGATGACATCAGGATCTTTCTCAACCAAGAGGCAACGTCACTCAGGAAAACCAAGACCACCTGCCCTGGAATCTGGAGCACCAGTACCTGCCTGCTCGCCAAGACCAGTGTGCCCGTGAGGGAGAGGAGCGTGTTGGAGGGAGCAAGATACAGATTGAAGCCCAGGCATGAGAGCCCCCTGAGCAAGGTGTAAAGAGCAGTGCCGTACTAATCCGGGCATCTTCCCATGTGCAGTTTTGCGAGTATGGCGACCCCATATGCCAGGAAGTGCCATAGTGCACCAAGGATAAGTGCTGCACCGATCGGGCTGTCACCCATGTGGAGTATTGTGAGTTTGACATCCATGTATGCCACCATGCATTGAGGTCTAGTGCTACACTGACAAGACCATTGCTTGGGTGCAGCATGGTGAGTCTGGTAACCCTGTAAGCCAGAAGGGTCCACCGTGCACCAAGGTCAAGTGCTGCTTTGATGACTCTCACAAAAAAAAAAAAAAAAGACTGCTCAGTTTTGGGCGGCAGCACCACCGATTATGAGGAACTGAGTCAAGTCCCAAACCATGTGGCAGCTGTTGGCCTAACCCTTTGGGACAGGTAGCAGCACCTCATAGATCCTGTAGGTAGAAGTGGTTTAACCCCTCTGGGAAGTTCTGGTAGAAACAGATCGTGCCCTGTTCTCTCAGTTACACCGTGTGCCTGGGAACTGTCCAGGCCGCATTGATCAGGCCGTAGTTTGTGTGTAGAATATTTGCAGTGACGCCATATCCCAGGAGGGCCTGCGGGAGAGGCATCCTGAGGCCAGCGAGACCCAATAAGGGATGTTCATTGGAGTGACCCCGTATGCCAGGAGGGGTCACGTGAAGCGCTGAGGCCAGAGGTTCGGGCCATTGCCCGTGACGCGCAAGTGGTGCTATGACCAAGACGTGGGGAGATTCATGCCCAAGGATGTCCAAGGACAGAAAAGACGTCATCAGAGCCCCGCCAGAGCAAGGAGACTACAAAAGAGAGAAACAACTTACCACGTGTGGCTGGAGCCATGCAACTCCGATCTCCAGGACACTGGTGAGCGCAGCTAAACATGGAGCCAACCTGCCAGGAGCTGTGTGTGTGTGTGAACACGAGCAGCCCAACTTTGGTGATCTGGGCAAGGACCACACTGCACTGCTGACAGATGTCATGCCACCAGGTAAGCTGGGAACTTGGTCTACGGAGCCCTGGGGGATATATCTCATTTAGTTTTTAGAACCCTACTTGACACTAAGTTACTACATCTTATTGACTGAGTCTTAGAGCGGGATACCCTGTGGGATAAGCCTAGTAGTTTCCATTCCCTGGATGTTGCTGCATGTGAATGGGTAATAACAGAACACTTGCTACAGAGGCGTTAGTAGCTCGGATAGTGGCCTGACAACTAGTGTGTCCACCTCAAGGGGGACCAGTGTTATTGCTTTTTGAGTGTTCTTTGCCTTTGCATGTGTGGAATTAGAATTAAAATTCTTCTTTTATACAAAATAAGTATTTGATGAGATGTTGATTTATTGTGTCTGCTGCTTTAACATTGAGTTATGAGTCGTGCTCACTGATCTGTATCTACAGTTCCCTCCGAGGGAGCCTTGACTGTTCGAGCGACGCTACCTAACGGACAGTCAGGTGCAGGAGGGGGCGCTTTACCCAGTTGAGTGGGATTCACAGTTGGGTGGGTCCTGGGACATCAGAAGTAAAAGGCCTCAACCACCTAGATTGGGCTCAGTAACTCCTGCTTGGCCATGGCCCTCTGAACGGGGTTCTGATGGCCTACACGAGCCCTCTAGAGGTGCAAATTTGTACATATGGCCTTAAATTATATTCCCACGCTGATGACACACAACTGCTTCTTAGAGACTGAGTGTACTCAGAATCTCTGGCAACTAAACCCTCAAGCCAGTTTATTTTAGTCCCCCTCTGTCCCATTCCCATCAGTTCAATAAAAAGCCCAGGCATCAAACGTGATATCCAGCTTCACATGGACAGGCAAGAATCATCAGTAGTCTCTTCCTGAACGTTTTCATGCAAAAACTTCGCCCAAGTTTATATCATAGGAAGGACTAGACATTTACTGACAGAGAGAATAGAAGCATGCTCTATATGTTCAAATTAAGGTGCCAAGAAGTCTACAGTGCCTTGACCCTTGGTGTGAGGAAGGAAAATGCCCAGTTCCTCCTCTGTGTGATCAAGTGGCAGCAACGTATATATACATATATTTTTTTAAAACTCATTGATTAAAATAGTATACCATAAGAAAGTATGGATATGAAATAGATGTGGAATGTGTGGAACGGCGAGTTCTGTCAAATGTCTTCTTAAGACTTTTTACATACGTTAATGTTTATATTCATATGTATCAAAGAACGGCATATAATTTGTTGACATTCCTTGATCCACTGCCAGAGGTGCGAAGTGATGAAAATTAAAGACCATCTGGGTACACATTGGATTCTAAATGGACATTGTGGATTGTCAAAAGTAAGTAGTCTTCACTTACAAAGTATTATCCTATTGAGAAAAGTAGCTCATTTAGAACTCGGAGAAGCATATTACAAGCAGCTGGGGCTGCAGAGGACCCATTTGCATGTGATGCAGCGGAGACCAGCCTGGCATATTTAAAGTTCCTCGCTGTGTGGCATGGAAATTTTGCCAAACGTTCAGTTTCACTTAAAGTGTTGATGCTAGCTGGATCGCCCGTTGGGGTCCAGTTGGTATTTTTTATTCTATGAAAACGAAGTCCCACAGCCGAGGTTTTATGTTTGTGAAACAAAAGGTGTCTTTGACTGGTGAGGAGATTTCTACCAGGGCCTTGGGACGTTGAGGATGTATATTTGCTGTTCTCGGGCGTCTTGTCTTGCATGACAGTGATACAAAGACAACACCAGTGTCAGAAGGTCCATCTTAATAGGGAAGAGCATCTGATGCTTTGTAGCTGGCAGTCCTGCAGGATATGCCCGCAGGCTATGGGGTTCGGATGGCAAAGATGCTCATTAAAAATGAAAGATGTAAGGAAAACAATTAAGCTTACTGAAGACACTCCTGTGCAGTGTTCTTTGTTTTTTGGGCGCTACCACAATATTCATGTCTTTCACATATGGCTTCAGTGCCAGTGGACAGTGGCTAATTGTTCCCTTGATTGAGAGTTTCATTTTTGTACATCTGGATTGTTCTGCAGCATTCAAAGTCAGCACCAGCTAACAAGGCTAGGTTTCTCTGAAGAACTTTAATGAAAGTCAACCCTCATGTCGTCATGAGATCACCTCAGTGAAAATTGGGCTGTACTAATTGTTTAAATGAAAGGAGATTACCTTTTTGAAACTTGTTCAGTATTTTACTGCTAAATATAGGTTGAAAAAGGAAATTAAAGATACAGGAACTAAATCGGTCAAAAGTCACTTGGCCTTACAAAAATGCCCACACATATGGAAAGTTCTGAGCTGCTTTATTTCAGTCCTGCAATAAGGTGAGAGTATGAATTTTAAACGTGTAAGAAGCACAGATCATACAACTCTAATGAATCCATTGTATTTTTTTAAACTGGATTACCTATAGGCTGTGAATATGGAATTTGTAACTGTTGCTTACAGGTGTTAGCGAATTGGGATTTTCAATACAAACAACACTTTTAAAACAAGTCTTTCCTGTCTTGATGAAGAAAACCAGGCTTTTTAAGTTCATCTTTGTAGGTAAAAGTGAAAAAAAAAAAATGTTTGCTTCAAATGTAGATACAGTTCACTTGGCCTGCACATAGCCATGAGTTGACCATCTGGTCTAACTCAATGTTGATTTTGGGTATGTTTATTATTGATATGCCGCTAATAGAAAAGTTCTGTTTTCAGTTGTTTCTGAAGAGGAGCTGGTTGGGTTTTGCCCCTATGTCTGGTAGTAGAGTGGTCCACAACTTTGTGCCTGTGGGTCAAAGAATCTGCTTCCACACTATATATTTATGTATTATGGTTAGCAGATTTGTTGAAAGAAGGTTCCCGCGTTTAACAATGTATTGCTGGCTTCGGCATGTAACTTGTGCCCTTGAATCTGAATTTTCTGTGTAGGGTGCTCTGAATTCTGGATGCAATTCAAAATTACTTCAAGGGCCAGTGGAAAGCTTCCAAGAACCTGGCCCTATTTCTTCTAACTAAGACCTAGACTTGCTGCTTGCTTTTGTATGAACGGTGATGAGTCAGAAAACTTGCAGCCATGAAGATCACACAACAGCTGTCAGAGCTGGCTATAAGGTGTGCTCTGAAATGCTGCACCAGGTCTCATTTGCTTGAATAAGTGTTCAGATTTTGCGGAGTAGTGATGCCTTCAGTGGTTGAATTATTAATTGCAATCAAAAATTACTTCTAGGTTCCTCAGGGTTTTATAATGTTTCAGGGCTATTACCAGTAGAAGAGACAATGTCAATGGTATCTATGAGCATCTCATTCTGCAAAAGAGTAGTGTTTAAATTTTGTCTTCAACGCGGACAAAAAAGTTATTCCTTCTTCCAGTGATAAATGTGCTTAAAACAGTCCAACAGTCTTTGATTGCTTTTAGGCAGCTGTCTATATACATTAGAAATCATATTTTGTTCAGTTCCAGTCTGCACATGCACGTGATAAAGAGTCGGGCTGATGATGAGGAGTACGCTGGCAAAATCAATGCGGTCTTTCTGTTGAGCTCCACAGACACATTTATTATTATTTGGTTCCTATTGTCAAGGTCCGAATATCAAATTATAATTAAAATAAAGTTGATATTCGGGCAAGAACAGCTATAATGTAGATGTTAATTCAAAATGATTAGGCACTCATTGCTGTTCTACTCCACCCATAAAATGCCCCGAGGCATAGAAATGCATGTCTGCAGAAGAGGGGAGACTGTACGTCAAAGTCTTACAAGTTGTTTAATGCTCTAATATGATGAGCAAGTAAAAAAAAAAAAAAAAGAAATTCAACACGTCTGCTCGGTTGATATGGAAAATGCTACGTACCCAGCAGACATCTGTTTGTGGCATGTAGTGCTGTAGATTTACATGCTTTGCATAAGTCCGCCATCTAGTGTTGGGCTCAGAGTGTTACAAGTTCTTTTTCTTTGAAGAATGCTTTCAAGTCACGGGATCGAGCAACTCCTACTCTCTGTGATGCTGAGCATGGGCATCTAGTGCTTTGTTAGATTGATTTCTCGCAGGAGGGTAAAGTAAAGAGTGTATAAGTATTTAGGAGATATATAGTAAAGAAGATGAGATCTCCATGCAATGTATATCCATATTTACAATTTGTAATACTACAACAGCCACAGGCTTCTGGGGAGCAGGAAGGGGTGCATGTGAATCTACAGCACTACATGCCACGAATAGATGTCTACTGTATTAGTAACATTTTCCGTTCGATGGCATGTGTAGCTGTAGATTCATATGCTTTGCATAGACTCTAAAGCAGTCCCCTCCCTAAAATAAGCTGTAGCTAGCCTGTAGGAGTTGGAGTAGTTTGAAATAGTGTTTTAAGCACTGCCTGTCCAACATTTGCTTGTTGGGGAGATATTACATCCACACAGTAGTGTTTAGTAAATGTGTGTGGTGAAGCCCATGTGGCACCTTTACATGTGTCTGCCATTGGTATACTTCCTAAGAATGGCATTGAAGCTCCCTTCTTCCTAATGGAGTGTGCTTTTGGGTTACTGGTAATTGTCTTAATTTTAACATAGCATGTTTGAACACAGTTTGCTATCCATCTGGCTAATTCATTTTTTAAAATAGGATTACCTTTGTGAGGTTCTGAGAATGTCACAAGAGTTGCTTGGATTTTCTGAAATGTTTTGTTTTATCTATATAGTACATGAGGGCTTTTAACATCAAGGCTGTGAAGAGCTCTCTCAGTCACTGAATCTGGCTGTGGAAAGAAAACTGGCAATTCAACTGACTGATTGATAAGAAAAAGGTGAAACTATCTCTGGTAGGAATTTTGGACTTGTTCTAAGAACTAATTTGTCTTTATGGATTTGAAAGAAAAGTTCTTCTAAAGTGAATGCTTGAATTTCGCGAACTCTTCTGAAAGAAGTAATTGCTACTAAAAAAGCAACTTTCCATGATAGAAACTGTAGAGTACATGAATGCATGGGTTCAAATGGTGGCCCCGTAAGTCTTGTGAGTACAATATTAGGATTCCATACAGGGGTTGCAGGAACCCTAGGTGAAATAATTATTTTAAGACCTTCCAAAAAAGGTTTTCTAACAGGAATCCTGAACAGGGAATTATGTTGTCTATTTTGGAGGTAAGCAGTATTCGCTGTTAAATGAATCCTAATAGAGGAATATGCCAAATTTGCTTTTTGTAAGTGTAACAAATAAACAATATCCTGTACTGAAGCTTTAAGTGGATCAATATTTTGTGTTTGATAGGGTTGACAATAGTAGACAAAACGCCTACATTTAGCTGCATAATACTGGCTAGTTGTGGGTTTGCATGCTTCCTTTAGAATATCCATACATTCAGATGGAATTTCTAAAAAGCCAAACTCTGACTTCAGGAGCCAAATCACCAGGTTGAGTATGTTGGGATTTGGATGTCGGATTTGGCCTCTCCTTTGAGTTAACAAATGTGGTCTGAGTGGTAGTTTTTGATGTGGTATTACGGACAGGTCCAATAGTGCTGTGTACCAATGTTGATGTACCAATGTGGGAGCTATGAGAACATGGTGAATGAGGTTTGTTTCATCTTTATCAGATATAGAATTAGGGGGAGAGGTGGAAAAGCATAAGCAAATATCCCTGACCAATTGATTCATAGAGCATTGCCTTTGGATTGAGGATATGGGTACCTGGATGCGAAGCTTTGGCATTTTCCGTATTCTTTTGTGGTGAAAAGGTCTATGTCTGGGGTTCCCCAGATCTGGAAGTATTGTTGAATCACTTGTGGTTGAATTTCCCATTTGTGGACTTATTGCTGTGTCCTACTTAAGAGGTCTGCTAGTTGCCAGTAATTGAATCTGGTTGTGAATTGCCCATTTCCAAATTGTCTATGCTAAGAGGGATAATTGAAATGAGTGTTTCCCCTGCCCCTCCCCCCTTCCTCCTCCCCTTTCCTTCCCCCTCCCCCCCCAACCATTTTGCAGATAATACATTGTTGTCATATTGTCTGTCCTTATTAACACTATCTTGTGTGTGATTTGTGTCTGAAAAGCTTTGAGTGCTAGGAATACTGCTAGTAATTCTAAGTTGTTTATATGATATGTCTGTTGAATTGTCTTTGTATAGTGAGGTTGTTGAGATGAGCTCCCCAACCTATCATCGATGCATCTGTTGCGATTGTGGTCTGAGGTACAGGGTCCTGAAAGGGTCGCCCCTTTCCTCTGATAGGTTGGAGTAATTCCACCATTGCAGAGTGCGGTTGGTATGGAGGTCCAGCAACACTAGATCCAGAATTTGACCCAGTGCCTGAAACCATTGTTAAGAAAGACACTGCTGGAGTGGTTGCATGTGTAGTCTTGCAGTGGGTACTATCAAATCAAATCAAATCATTAACATTTATAAAGCGCGCTACTCACCCGTGCGGGTCTCAAGGCGCTAGGGGAAAAAGGGGGGGTTATCGCTGCTCGAACAGCCAGGTCTTTAGGAGTCTCCGGAAAGCGGAGTGGTCCTGGGTGGTCCTGAGGCTGGTGGGGATTGCTATGCATGAAGCCATGATTCCCAACAGTTTCATCACCAACTTTACTGTATAATTGTTGTTGTATAGTGGTTGAGATATGAGATTGTGAAATGCTTGAATCCTCATTGGGTTTGGGCATGCTTATCCTGATTGAATTTTCAGAATTGCTCCCAGATACGATAGTATCTGTGATGGCTGCAGGCAAGTTTTTTGGTAACTGATCGGGAATCCTAGATTGAGTAGGATGGTATACTGAGTAAGTTGTTGACAAATTTGAATTGTACTGGATTATACGCCAGTCGTCCAGATATTGGAAGACATGTATGTGTAGTCTTCTGAGGAATGCGGCAACCACTGCTAAGCATTTGGTGAACACCCTTGGTGCTGTTGTTACCCCAAATGGTAGCACCTTGAATTGATAGTGCTTTCCTGCTATAACAAATCATAGATACTTTCAATGTGCTGGATGGATGGGAATGTGGAAATAAGCATCCTTGAAGTCTAATGCGGTCATGTAATCCTGTTTTTGTAGTAGGGAAATTATGTCTTGCAGAGTGAACTATGAAAGCGTTCTGAAATTGGTCTCACAGTACTATCTTTCTTTGTTACGAGGAAGTATTGTGAATATACTCCTGATTCTTGTTGGGATATAGGCACTATCTCTATGGCTCCTTTGAGTAGTAGTGATTGTACCTCATGTTTTAATAAAGTGAGATGTTCCTGAGTAAGTCTGTGTGAACAAGGGGGGAATGTTTCCTGGAGTAGAGATGAGTTCTAGACAACAGCCATGTAGGATAATTGATAAAACCCCTTGATCTGTGGTGATGTCGTGCCATTGTGGGTAAAAATGTAGCAATCTTCCTCCCAACAGTCACTGTTTTGTTGAGTTGGAGGAGCCTTTGGGAGTGGCTGATTTACCTATTCCTCTATAATTAGATCCCTTGTAAGAGCCTCTGAATGAACCTCTGTTATGGAAGTGTGGCCATTGTTTTTGTTATGAAGTGGATGGTTCTATGGTTGATGGTTTGAAACCACCTGTAAATTGTGGCCTACGAAAAGTGCACCTAGTGGGTCTGGTGTATAAGGCACCCACGGCTTTAGCTTTCTGAGTCCTTTTTAAGCTTATCTATTGTGGTATCAACCTCATGCCCAAATAAATGTTCTTTACTGAAGGGCATGTTTACTGTATCTCTGGCTTTAATCCTGAAGCTCTTAGCAACGCATGTCTCTTAATGATTATGCTTGTGTTGACTCCACTTGCTGCTGTATCAGCTGCATCTATGGTGCATCTAATTGCATTGTTAGAAATAGCCTGTACTTATGCTATTTGTTGTCCCCTTTTTTGATGGGCCAGTGGAAGATACTGTAGCAAGTCCTCAATCTGATCCAAATGAGCTCTGTCATATCTTAATAGGAGTGTTTAGTAGTTTGCAATCCTCCAATGGTTAGCAGCCTGAGTGGCAACTCTTTTGCCTGCTGAATAAAATTTTCGACTTTCTTTGTCTGGAGGAGAAGCATCTCTTGTACACTGGCTATTGGTATGTTTTCTTGCTGCACTTACCACTATGGAGTCAGGTGGTAATTGTACCCTAATAAATACTGGATCAGAGGGGGCGTGGCACCAGCTTCAAGATGGCTGTCGCACTCTAGGAGCGCTCTGGACCCCTCCATCATCCACCGGCGAGAGGCCCACTGTCCTGGTGCCCCACTGCTCGCCCGCAGACCCCCGGGCGCGGGGAAGGTGAAGGGGGGGCCGGGGACCCGATCCCCTGCTGTGGACGATGCAGTGGAGCCACGGACGGGCTTTGCTGCCTGAGGCTGTCGCGGCGGGCCTTCTTGCGGCCTCGTGGACGAGGCGGGCCACAGCGGAGTCTTGGAGGCCGGTGAGAGCGGCTGCGCTTTCGGAGGAGGTGCGCCAGGGCGGCGCTGCTAGGCTGGTGAGTGCGCCACACTGGCAGCGAAGGAAAGACTTAGTGATTTGGACCCCCCAGGCCGCGCCCTGTGGTCCATGCTGCGGCATGGGGTGGGGAGGAGCGACGGGAAGAGGAGATGGCGCTTCCCCAAGATCAAGCCCCCCCGCCCCCCAACAATAGCCATGGTGGAGGAAGCGCTGCGGACCCCCAACCCGGCCGGGCCTAGACTGGGCCTAGACTGAGGGCCAGTTGTCAATCCTGGGTCCGGGGGCACCTGGGTGGAGACAGAGAGCCGAGGCGCCCGGGGTGGACAGCGCTGGGGCCCCATTGATCGGGACAGCAGTGGCGGTGAAGGAAACAGGGCCCCACAGAAGTGAAGACTGTTGAAGTTGTTGAAGGTCCGACGGCAGCAGGCTGATTGGGCTGGACGCTGGCAATAGGGAGCCCGGGGCGGACGTCAACACGGTCGTGGCCCTTCTGGAAGCTGTGGTGGCGGGGGGACATGAGCTAGACGGGGCCCCATGAAGGTGATGGCTGGTCTGTGAGGGGCTGGCAGCAGTAGACTGATTGGGCTGGACGCGCCCGGTGGGGAACCTCCGTGGACCTGAGGCATCCTGGGACCCCTGGCTCGCTTCACCGACCCCCATCCCCACCCCCCCCGGAGAGACGGAGGTTGGGCGCAGGTGGCGGTGGTCTGGGTGTGGAGACAGAGACCCTTGGAGGAGTCGTGTGGACGGGGGGGGGATGTTTGGGCAGGGTGGCGCCCCGGTGAGAGGTGGGCGGGCCAACTCTCGGATCAGACCACGGAGCGCTGAACAACCGGTGAGCTCAGATTGGTGGTCAGGTGTGAATGGGCACTGGATTGCAGCTGTGGAGACAACGATCTGGGGCTGAGCTGGCGCTTCACGGGAGATTAGAGCTGTGACCTGCCCATCGGCCCAGAGATACCCTCCGGGGCTGGAGTGTGCAGCTGGAGACCCTGTTTGGGGCTCCCTTGAGACCACATGGGTGGAGGGCGGTTGGCGATAGCGGCACTGCCCTGACCATATACCTGAGATGGGGAGAGACAAAGCGGCCAAGCAGCAGCTGGCATCGCAGCAGCATATAGACCAATTTACTAAGCAAGGATCTTCTCGGGGAATGCGAGAGCAGGAGGTGGAGACTGCGGCCAGGGGAGTGAACACGATTCTACAAGCTATCCAGACCTCGCAGTTGGCAGTAGAAGCCAAGGTCGGTGAAGTGAAGGAGGTTGTGGGCCTCCTGCGTCAGGACCTGCGAAAGGCGGTAAGCCGCATCAAGGAGGTTGAGGACCGGGTCTCTCAGGCTGAGGACGAGATCGCGTACCTTAAGGTTAGGGTTGCCCAGCTGCAGACCTGTGCCGGTGAACTGCACCACAGAACAGAAGATGCCGAAAACCGCTCCAGGCATAATAATTTGCGATTTGTGGGCTTTCCGGAGGGAATGGAGACAAGCTCTGCGATTGAATTCTTGGAGTGTTGGATTCGATCGTGGGCCCCGGAACAGCGTCTCTCCCCGTGGTTTGGCATAGAGCGCGCCCATAAGGCTCCGATGCCGCGGCCGCCGCTGGGTGGCAGATGATAGCATGATTCTTCAACTTCAAAGACCTGGATGTAGTCCTTTGAAAGGCTAGGGCCCAGTCGGATCTCCGCTGGGACAACCATAGGATCCTGATATTCCCAGACTATACTGTGAGGTGCAGGCCAGGCGCTGCTCATACAAGGGAGTCAAACAGAAGCTGCGGGCAATGCAACTGACATACATGCTACTCTTTCCTCCACAGCTCAAAGGCATGATGGATGGGAAATCCTTCTTTGACTCGCCGGAGGCTGCATGAGAATGGCTTACGGAAGAGCGCTGTGTGACTCGAGGGGGGCTCCAGAGCCGAGGAGTGGTTTGCCGGCGATGGGCCGGGCTGACCCCCACCAGGGGAGGTGGGGAGCCGCAGGCACACCCGGCCCCATCGGAGAGGGAGGAGCGTTCCTCGTGAAGATTCAGCAGAGGATGTACGGCCGCACCGGGCCCCTGCTGGATGAGGGGCTGTGCCAGATGGCCCTGAGGAGAAGAGGCCGACTCGAGACGTGGAGGGGGAGCACCTGAGCCAATCTCCCTTGCTCTCCTGACTCTGATTCCGGGTGCTGTAAGTATTTGGGAGAGTTCGAGCGAGCGCTCCCCCCTGGAGGCGAGGGACAGTGATTGGCCGCATTGCAGAACTCTGACTCAAATTGAGGGGTCCAGCATTCCACATTCACTGTAGACATTCTGTATCTACTGTTTGGGGCGACAGATGTTTCTGGGGTGGAAGTATGGGGAGGGGGCAGTTGGGGGGAGTTCAGGTGTTGTTTAGCGTTTTTTTGCTAAGGTTGACTCAGTGTTTAATTTTTCAGGGTTGGCTTGATAGGTCACAATGGAAATGTCTGGTGGGAGCATGGGGTGCACTGTCCTTGCTCTTTTGCTTATGTCCGAGTCTGCAAAGCGAGTATTATCCTGGAATGTAAACGGACTCCTGGATAAAATCAAACGGTCAGCGGTGTTTAGCACCCTCTGTCGTTTCACACCGTCTGTGGTACTGTTGCAGGAGTCCCACCTACTTGGCACTCGATGCCCCATGCTGCTGAGAGGGGGGTTTGACAGGGTCTATCATGCCGGCTTTTCCAGGGGCTCACGGGGTACGGCCATTTTAGTGCACCGTTCTCTATCCATAGTGGTGGCTATCTCTCCCTCGGACCCCCAGGGCCGGTATGTGGTGATCCCTGGGCTGGTGGGAGGGTGCCCCATCAACATCCTTATTGTGAATGCCCCCCGGGAGCACTACAAAACCTTTTTATGACCCTTAAGGATGTGGTGGCGGGGCTTCCCCCAGGACTGACTATTTTGGGAGGAGACTTTAACTCAATGCTGAACCCAGAGTTAGACATTATGGGACTGTTGTCCTCGAGTCGGGCTGCCAGAGCGTCAGGGCTGCTTAATTGGGTGGAACGTCTGGCAGACATGGCATCCCCGTTTGCGGCGGTACACCCACACATCGGCAGCACATCACACTCACGCCAGGATAGACCTCTTTCTTGTTCTAGCCCTCGACGTACCTCGGGTCACGGGGTGGAAATGCTCCCACACGTGGTCTCGGATCATGCGCCACTCTTGCTTCGACTGGATGACGTTGATGCGGGTCGGCGCCCAATGTGGCAGCTTAATGCGTGGTTTCTTCAGGATGGCGACTATGCTCAGGCCATAGGAGAATGCCTGTCAGAATATTTCTCTGTTAACCTCGGCTACGTGTCGTCCCTGGGTACACTTCGGGCTGCCTGTGAAGCTACCCTTTGGGGGCATGCCAAATACCTTCTTCGTGAGGGAGCAAGCGTGTAGTTAGGCGGTGTCAGTGTGGGAGGCCCAAGCGGTGCGCCTGGAGGGCCGACTCGCGGAGGCTGACAGTGAGGTAATCACAAGGCAGCTCATCCTGACTCGGCAGGAGATTAAGCACGCTAGTCTTGAGACAGCAAGGCATGTGTGGCGAGCTTCCGTGGCCCGGGTTTATGGGTGGGGAGACAAAAACGGCAAGCTTCTGCATTGACTGGCAACTGGCCCGATGGCGGGGAGGATCGTTCTGGAAGTCATTGATGAGTCGGGGTGATCTCCAGGTCGCCTTGCGATATTGCGCAGAGCTTTGCCACCTATTATGCAAGATTCTATGAGGAGCACCCCAGACCTCTGGCGGAGAGGGACGACCCCCTATTATATGAGGTGTCCTTTCCGAAGATTCCGGTGACCGACAGACGGGACTTGGATGAGCCGTTGGGTGTTGAGGAAATTGGAGCTGCCATCTCAGAGGTAGCGGCGGGTAAGACTCTAGGTCCTGACGGGTTCCCGGCTGAGCTCCATAGTAATTTTAGAGATGTGCTTGCCCCACACCTGCTAGCCATGTTTGAGAAGGCACAAAGGACTGGGGGGTTCCCGTCGGGGCTTAACCAGGCAACTATTGAAGTAATTCCCAAGACGAAGCCTCCATCGCAGAGCGGCTCAGAGTATCGACCCATCTCACTCCTCAACACAGAGATTAAGATTTTTTCTAAAGTTCTAGCGACCAGGTTGAGAAAGGTGTTGCCCTCACTAATACATTTTGGACCAGTTTGGATTTATGCTGAATAGGAGTACTAGGCATTGTATCAGACGGCTGCACGTAGCTCTGGCTAACAAAGCCCTCTTGGCCCCCCCCACTGGCACTCCTTCTCGTGGATTTCTAGAAGGCGTTCGATATGGTGGATTGGTCCTATCTCCGAGGGGGTGCTGGAGAGGGTTGGGTTCGGCCCGCGATTTCAGGCGTTGATGAAGTTCCTCTATTCTAACCCTACAGCCCGAGTGCAGGTGAATGGGGTAGTCTGATTCGCTCCCCATCCGGAGGGGGACTCGTCAGGGCTGCCCTCTCTCTCCGCACTGGCGATGGAGTTGTTGGTGAGGCTGATAAGGGAGGATCCCTTGATTGATGGGTTGGCCTGGCCAACTGGGCAGGAAGATCGCATTGCGCTGTATGCAAATGATGTACTGGTGTTTTTAGCAAACCCGGCTGAAAGCGGGCCGCGGGTGTTGCAGCTCTTAGGCCTGTTCGCGGAAGCGTCGGGTCTGGTACTAAATCCCGGTAAGTCTCTCCTGGTCCCGCTGAGCCCGGCCAGGGATAGCTATGATTGGCAGCGGGATATCCCCCTCTGCCGTAATAGCTTCCGGTACCCTGGGATACATGTAGCACTCTTGCCTGAGTTAGCGTGGTCCCTCAATGTGACACCCTTGACTCGGAGAGTCAAGGAACTCCAGCACTGGTGGTCGCTCCCCCTCAACATTCTGGGCTGAACTGCGCTATATAAAATGATGGTGCTTCCTCGGCTCCTCTACGTGGTTCAACATTTTCTGCACCATATTCCTAGGAAGTGGTTTAGCGAGATGAAGGTGGTGGTGCGGCGGTTCTTATGTCATGGTTCGCACCCCCGGCTAGTGCTCCTTACCTGTCAAGGGGATGTTTATTAAGGGGGATTGGGAATGTCGAACCTCTATCTATACTACTTAGCTATGCATTTATTGGTCATCCACGACTGATTGGGAGGGGGCTGGTCAGATCCAGTGTGTCAGCTAGAACTCTTGACGATGGGCTTCTCTGGCTTGCTTGGGAGGTTGTATGGTGACCTCTGGAAGTGAATCAGGTGGTGTTGGTGGGGTGGAGGGCTGCGCAGCGAATGATGGGGTGGTAGCGCCGCCTTACCCTGCAGACACCGCTGTGGCAGGGACGGTAGCTATGGGAGGTCTCAGCACTTCGGGGATTTCATAAATGGGACCTTATAAGTATTTCTCAGCTGGGTGATGTTTGGACTGGCTCCCGCATGAGATGAATTGAGGAGCTCCAGGAGCAATTTGAGCTGCATGAGTCCCAATTTCATAAGTATCTGTAGAACCCCTTAGAAGCCAAAACTACGATAGGTCCCCTGGACAGAGGGGGAGTGTCACGCATCTACCGCTCATTAGTTAAGAACACCACCCAAACACTTGACAAGCTCCAAGAGCGATGGGAGCAGTGGATGGGCCCGATCGACGATGGAGACTGGAGGGAAGCGTTGTTGGCCCCACGGTCTCTAATTACGACCTCCCGACTCAGAGTGGTACAGGTATACTTTCTTCACACAGCATACCTTACACCTCACAAGTTGCATAGAGTGGGCCTGCAGCCCCAGGTAGACTGTCCTCGTTGTGCAAGCCCCAACGTAGAATTCTTTCATATGGTATGGACTTGCCCCCATATACCCTGTTACTGGAGGGCGGTGCTCGAGGAGATCGAGAGTTATACAGGTGGAAGTCGAAGTGGCTCCACTACTAGCTCTCCTAGGGGTGCTCAACAGGGTGGGTTGCAGTAGAGCACATCGGACATTCGTGGGGGTGGCCTGCTTGGTGGCCAAAAGGGGCATTGCAGTGAACTAGAAGGCCAAGGCCGCTCCCGCGATCGTAAAATGGCGTCAGGGAGTAGACTGGTGTGCTCAGCAGGAGAAAGTGGTCTATGAAGCATGAGGGTGCCCAGCCAAATACACAAAGGTGTGGAGGAGCTGGGAGGGGGAAAGAAGCCTAGTTTCACCATAATGGGATGTGTGCAATCTGACAAGTGGGGCAGTGGCTCCTGCGTGTGCATTGGTGTATCATGCGTTGGATCTATATGGTGTATTATTTTACCTGTGCTGATTGTACCAGTGACCTATTGGACTGTTAAGCCATTTCACGTAAAACAAAATGGTTTACCAAAAAATAAAAAAAATAAAGAATACTGGATCAGAGGGTGCACTATTTTTTTTTTTTTTTTTTAAATCAACCCTGGGTGTAATGATTCTTGCTTTTACAGGTTCTTTAAAAATGTCTCCAGCATGTCTAAGCATGCCTGGAAGCATAGGGAGATACTGGTACTCTTTAAGAGTAGATGTTAAAGTATTAAATAGAAAATCATCCTCAATGGGATCTGTATGTAATTGTACCTTATGATACGCAGCTTTCTTGACTATAACTTGATTATAAGCAGTGGTATCTTCGGGGGAGATGGCTTCACTGGGTATAAATCTGGATCATTAGGGAGAATGGGATTTATGTCCTATATATTCCATGGGTCTACCTCTTCTTGAGGTTCAGTTAAGTCATCTCTATGTGGTGATGCAGATGATTCCTGTGTAAAGAACTGTGTTGAATGTGTAGGTGAAGGTGGTAGTGGTGGGGTAGCAGGAAGAGAAGGAGAATGTGGTGGTGAAGGCTGAGGCTGTTATATTGCTTTTTGTTTCCCCTTCTGTTTAAATACTTTGATAGGTGGGGGCCCAGCGTCTAAAGTCTCTTGAAAAGTCAGTTTTCTTGTTATTGTTGGAGGAGGAGAGGCTCTGATCCTTCCTGTTTCTTTGTGTACATGAATCTTGCCCTGTTTAGGGTCCATAACACCCAATATAGGTTGTATCTCTGATGGCTCCTCAGTAGCTGGAGAATATTTAACACCAGCAATTTACGATTCCGAAGACTTGGATATGGAATGCTTTACTCAGACTGAAACAGTCTGTTCTGAAAGTGCTGTTAATTTTTCGGCTCGGAGGAGGAAAAGTCTAATTTTGGTCTTGGTACCGAAACAGATGTGACAGGCTGTTTAGTATAGGCTGAATGCACTTTGGTCTTTTATTTTGGTGCCGAACCCGAGGGTTGGTCATCCAAAGGTAATTTTTGGGTCAGACCATGGCCCGAAGGCAGTGGAGGACCAAAGGCCGATGCAGGTGTCATTTTAATAGTCTTTGTTTGGTGCAACGGGGCTGGTGTACTCATCTACTGCGCTGGTGGGATGGATTGGCTTTCGACATCAGAATCTCGATCTGAATCTGCAATTGAGATGGCTACATGCTGTCCTAATTCTTGCGCATGTTCCTCTCCGAAGATGTCTGGTGTGTGCTCTGACGACTTGGATGCCATCTCCATTCGACGCACCCTTCGATACGAAGAGTCTTTTTGGTGTGAAACCGTTTTGCAGTTTTATTCTCTGTGTTCCAGAGACAGGCAGAGATTGCACACCACATGCTGATCAGTGTAGGGAAATTTGGAGCAATAGCGAGGACAGAACCGAAACAGAGTCCATTCCATTAGCCTAACATTGTTCAACTACGTGTCGAAGTAGGCCCTGAAGGGGCGAGGTCGCTCCTATGGGCATGTAATCGACCCCAATGACTGCAATCAGATCGACTATGTGAGTGGAAAATGCAATTGAAACTATACCAACGTTTATAGAAAGTTAGAGGAAAGTTCCGAAGATACCGAACTCAGATGTACAGGAGCAAGAGGGAACACGTCCAAACCCAACTGCGGGAAAAGGACTCTATGGCTATGCACAGTATCACCGAGAGGAATCCCGTGACTCGAAAGCCTTCTTCGAAGAAAAAGAACTTGTAACACTCCAAGCCCAACACTAGATGGTGGACTTATGCAAAGCATGTGTATCCACAGCTACACATGCCATTGAACATTACAATACAGCTGGTTAATTAATGAACAAGTGAAAGTGAGAGGAGAAACACTGGTATGTATGAACAACAGGTCACAGTTTCACAACAATCTGGCTTCCTGCAAGTTGTTCCATTAACAGTGGAGATGCTATCACTAACAACACACGTTTTAGACTAATCTGATACATTGCATTAGTTGCTACTGATGTTTCAATAAGTCTTAAGCAATCTTCCGACCACTTTGTGTGTCAATGAAAATCTACGAGCCAGTAGCACATGGAAACATGATGATCTGCTGAACAGTGCTGATAGTAACCACTGACAAGATCATATGCTTTCTCCAAAATTAGGTGTTCTTTAGGTGGCACTGCCTGAAGACACTGTTGGCCAAATAGACTGTCACAATCAATCAATATTCTGACAATACCCTGGTCAAGGTGATCTCAGCGCAAACCACTAACTACCAAAGAGCCAGACTCACTCTCAGGCTAACAAGAGGCCTGCGACCCACCACAAATCAACACAGTAAAGACAGAATTTGTTATCATCTGTATTGGAATAGACAAGCATGCATGAGATCTAGTTGACATCTAGGTCAGAATAATCAACATGACCCTTGAGGTGAAACCAAAAGTTATCCAATAGGCACTTAACCCCAGTAAGGATGAATAATTTACTCCTTACTGGCACTGGGTATCAACCTAACTGAGCTCAGTCAAGTTAAAGGGCAAAGAAACCTATTTTCCGGCTCTGTAAGTGTTTAAATTATCCATTATCTCATCTGAAATGGTTGGCAATGGTAAATGGCTTTCCAACCAAAAATATGAATCTCATAAGTGAGTAAAGTAGATCCACGAAGTGTCACTAACAAGCATTAGATGTGGTGCACTGGAACTGCCACTCTAACTCAGTCAAACTGAGTGTCTAAAATGAAGTGCACAGTTATAAGTTAGCAAATGCAGAAGTCCTCTATAAACCAGTTTGTGTACAGGCTACTCGTGTCCAGAAAACAATCTCACTTTAAAGAAAGGACTGGTCTAAACCCAGTCTACTAAATTCTAGTCACCTCTGATTGGAAAAACAACCATCTTCTTTCTTTCAGGAAAGCGCTCAAGCCCACCTACTCAGATTGGCCTTAAGCCACCAGCATATGTAGAAAGGATTAACAGAACACATTTTAAGCAACTTTGGTCTTTGAAGGTTCACTCTGTCCAGAATATTGGCTTTATCAGAAAGCATCGGACAGCAAGAAGGAACTACATAATGTGACTTGCAGTACAATTCTTACAACCACTGTATTTAAATTCTCTAGTAATCATTTGGCACAATAAACTCCCCCTTTTTAAATTATGTGCATTGCAACCATCTTGTCAGTTATGGTTGCTTATCCCTGGAGGTTCTCTCTGTAAAGGAACTCGAGACAGAGGTCTTTAGCAGAGGATCTCAGAAGGCAGATGAAAGTACAAGCAAAGGACAAAACCACACATTTTGATAGAAGGCAGGGGCACTGTCCCTAATTTGTTCTAATACATAATTTGTTCTAGACATCAGTAAAATAATTATTATGAGATTTGGTACTTGAAAAAAATTAGGGGCGCATATACTGTGATAGTGAGATCACCAATACAGATTTAGAATACATTTTTCAGTGTGGTGATTCATTCCACACAATGATTGTTTCTGTGTGCTGTATAAAACACGGTGTTAATATACCAGACAAGGAAGAATAAAAGGCTGAGTCAGTCTTACTGGCATTTAAAGTTGTGCCCTGAAGTTTACTGTATAGACCACCAGTGAGTGCTTAACGTGTTGATCCATACTGTCTACTCATGTATAAAATATTAGCTTTTTCTATATATTAAACTATTTAGGAAGAGATGGGTGTTTCTCAGTGGGACTGTAGGTGCGCCAAATTGTGAAGACCAAATTTATCATGTAACAGGTATCTTACAAAAGTGTTGAGGTGGAAATAGTGCTTCTTGCTCATGCTCAGTAGAGGTGAAACACTGCTAGTCTTTTGGTAATGTGTGTGCTGGGTTACTGACCGTTTAATTCTTGCAAAGGCCAAGTCAGTGGACTCCAGCAGTAATGTTTATAGAAGAAGTGCTACCATCATTATCATAGAATGAAGAAACGGCACTGATCTTTGCTATATCCCACTATTTAAGCAGTGTATCAAAGCAGAAATCACAGTCTGCCGAACTTCCTAAGGTTAATGGATAATGCCCTCAAAAGCTGCCTTTAGGTAGGGTGCAGATATGCCATTTTGTTGTTCGTTCTTTTCATTGATTTTAGATGGGCACCAGACCTGGAATGGCCACTTTTGCGCCGCTTTGATGGTGAAATGGTATGCCATGACTCCAAGATGCCTTCAAGGCCTTCTTTTTCTGGAACACTTCTCCGAAGTGGGACTGATTTGTTACATTTTTGCCAGGACTGTTTTATGGTTTACAGCGCAGGCCTCATGGGCACTTCCTTGTTGCATAGCCTGCACATGAGAAGGAAGACCTGTAACAGTGGCACAGAACTTGGGGGACATGTTGTTGTTTAAGAAGTTACAGACAAAAACTTGTTGTTTCAGAAGCTAAGTGCTACATTTCAAATGTGAAGCACAAAAGTCATCAGAAAGCGGATGAAAGAGCATTCCTTCACGTGGAAAATTCACTGCTGTGACAAAACAGCCAAAATAAACTTAGTACAATTAAACTATGAGAACTGCTAATTGTGCTAAAAATGAATATGCAGATTATTGATTGTAGGAAAGTCCTCCTTTTTGCCCTGGTCACCCCCACACTTTTTGGACAGGTACTTGTGGTTACTGACTCTTGGCTGTGCCCTGGGTACTGCTTCCCAGTCCCAGGGCCAGTGCTCTGTGTAAAATGGATATGCAAATTAGGCTAATTATAATTGGCTAAGTTAACCTACCTATAAGTCCCTAGTATATGGTAGGGCATGTAGGTTTAGGGACCACAGCATAGGTAGTGCACCCATAGGTGCACTGCTGAGGTGCCCAGTGTCATTTTAAAGGTAGGCCTGCCTTGCTGGCTGCTCTTAAATTAAAGTTATATGCAAATTCGACTTTGGAATTAAAAGTAGTTCAAAGTCTCAAACTGCCTTATTGTTACATATAAGTCACCCCTAAGATGTGCTCTATGTGCCCCTAGGGCTGGGTGCCATGTAACTATAAGCAGGGACTTTATAAAAATAGTTTTATAAGCCCTGGTGAGGTAAAAACAGCCAAATTAGTTTTTCCCTCATTGTAGTAAATGGCCTTCATAGGCTAGAATGGGGAGACTTTATTTTAATTTTTAAAGTCTCCTTAAATGATACATACCAAGAATTTGGTATCAAATTAATTGTTGTAATAAATCCCACAACTTCCAGTTGTGGTATTTAATATAACTTGTTCAGGTAAAGAGTTTTAAACTTTACCTGAAAAGTTGCCCATTTCAGCCCTGCATTGTTTTTGCTGCTGTGCTCTGATTGGCCAGCTCTAGTAGCTTGGCCAAGCTGCCTTGATGAGGTGTGAAGTGGCCTGGCTTCACACAAAGGAATGTGCCTGTGGGAGGGAATCTCCCCTCAGCAGATGGTGAGGCAGGAAGGGGGAGGGCTGCCAAACTGGTCTTCAAAGGCAGAGAAGGACATTTGGAGCAACCAGCAACACCCCCACATCCTGCAACCCCAGACAACTAGGTGCCCCCTTGATTAGATTAGGAGAGGGCAGGAGAGGGGTGTGTTTATGATTTTTAGCCACACCAGTGGGTGGGCTCAGCCAGATGTAACCTCCAAAAATCAGATTAAGCCATGATGGATTTTTAGAGAATGTTGCCTCCTGGGATTGATTTTTGCCACACTTCCCAGGGAGTGGTCATCACAGGGGGAAGGACCCTGCACCTGATTGGAGAACCAGGACCCCCCTGCTTTTCACCCAGGAGCAAGGATAAAACTGGCAGACCTGCACCCACACCTCAGATCCCCATCAGATTCCAACAAGGAAGAACCAACGGAGAAGAAGGACTCCCCTGCTAGACCCCTGACCTGCACCTGGAACCTGCACTCAGAAGGACTGCACCAGCTGCACACTTGGGCTTCACCACAAGAAAGACTTTGCCTGGCTTCAACCGGTTCAAGGAGGGACTCCCTGTTTGCTACAGGTAAAAAATTGCTATCCAGAGTCCCCTGCACCAACTCCTGAAGTTTTTGCCCAGTGGCCAAAAAGGAGTTTGCGCCAGGTGCATTCTGGGAGTTGTAGTCCGCACCCCCCAAGGACCATCTCAGAACTTCTGGACCCTTGGGGTGAGCTGTGGACACCAAAAGAACCTTAAAAGGACATCTGGGAGAAGCCCCAGAAGTTAGGAGAAGTTTGGAGAATTTTTGTAAAAAAGCTCCATAGAGGGACCGACCCGCCGCGGCAACTCTAGCCGGCTTTCCTCAACCACGACCCGGCCTGATTGGTTGGTTCGTCCCGGTAAAGAAAAATCTCCGAAAAAGAGACTAAGTCCGAAGGTAAAAAGTTGACCGGGACCTCCCAGCCATCGTATCCGAGAAGGGCTCCATGGACGTCGTATCAAGATCCTGGTTTACCCCGGTCGAAGGATTTTCACCTCGAAAAAACGACTAAGTCCGAAGGTAAAAATCTCCACCGAGGATTCCAGCATCGCGTATCCGGAGAAGGGCTCCAGGAGGTCGGATTGGACTGGCAGGTTCGTCCAGCTGAAGAAAATCTTCAAAAAAAAGACTAAGGGGGTTATTCTAACTTTGGAGGAGGTGTTAATCCGTCCCAAAAGTTACGGAAAAGTGACGGATTTACCACCAGCCATATTACGAGTCCATTATATCCTATGGAACTCGTAATACGGCTGGTGGTATATCCGTCACTTTACCGAAACTTTTGGGACGGATTAACACTCCTCCAAAGTTAGAATAACCCCCTAAGTGTGAAGGTAAACTTTTAACCGAGGCCTCCCGCGACCTGTAGCCGAGCAGGGCTCCATCGTGGTCGGCCTGAAACCCCACTGAAACTTTGCCCCGGTCGAGGTGCAACCAGATGACCCGATTGGCGCTTTTTGTTTCTAGGCGCTAAAAAAAAAAAAATGTCTTTAAAAATTCATATCTCCGGTTCCCCTTATCCGATTTTATTCGTTTTGGTGTCATTTTAAAGATAAAAATATAATCTATTTTTATAAATTGGTTTTGGATTTTTAAACTGTTTCCTGTGTTTTATTTAAATACTGTTTTGTGATATTTGAATGCTTTACACTCTGTCTCCTAAGTTAAGCCTTGGTGCTCGTTGCCAAGCTACCAAGGGTTGAGCTGGGGTTAATTTACTGAGACCTAACTGGACCTTAGTGGAGGTTAGTGGCCTATTGCTAAGTGTAGGTACCTACCTGCCCTTACCAATAACCCATTTTCCAACATTGATACTTAGCAAGGATTAAATAAAATCAACATATAAAGACAACTGAAAACTAATGCTGAGGCATTAGTAATTTGTTGCCATGATTTAAGGATAGAAGATTACCCCACAACCGCTCACTGGAATGGAAAGAGAAATGGGTTTTACAGGGCTTCATCTCACTTTAACAGTGACTTTATCAGATTCCCTGTAGTGCCCTGTCTTCTGCATCTCAATTAAAGGCAACACATTTCAGCCGACCAACTTGTGTAGATTGCAATCATCTAGCACAGAGAAGCTGTAAATGTCACCAACAATGCACTGCAGAGTTTCCATGATAGACTGGTCCCAGGTGTTAGCTGTCCCCAGCCAAAAGTGCCCCGCCAGGTGAAAGATGTGACAGCCATGGATGCAAATACTACTTTGTTCTTCCTTTAAGGGCTGTGGGTGCAGTCTAGGGATGAGATTCAAGCTGCGGCCGCTTCCTGAAAGACAAGAAGATAGACTCTCCTGTCAGAAGACGGGCATCAGTGACTGAGAGGATAACAAACCCTGGATCTATCGGACACCTGTGAGAGGAGTTGGCCTTGGAGACTCCGAGGTTCTGCAACCCATTTGACATGGACTAATGCATCATCATGAGAGGCTTGATGACATTCCACAGACTCAGAAGAAAAGTGCCAGCTGACCAGTCTGCACTACCCACTTAACTTTCCCTCTGCACACTAGCCATTACAGTTCTGTGTGGTGTACCTGGGTTGATTTACCGGAGGTAGATATGTGGAATGTAAGAAGTCATTGAAACCTCTAATCATTTAGTGGGCATCAGTATCTTCCTTCCGTGAGTTCAAGAGAATGAAGTTTTCATATGAATCCATTATCCTTGAGATGTCTTCCATGCGTGCCCAGTGCTACAGAACTGTTTGAACCATCTTGCTATGACCTACACTTTCCGACTCATCACTGTTACAAGATTTGTACTCCCATGATGACACTCTGATCAGTGGGTGCCTCTAGTTCCCTGCATGCCCTTAACACCGTACATTTTGCCTGGTTCTTGCTAATATATATGCACATTACACTGAGAACAAACTTGGGTGCCAACTGTGAGGTGAGTTTCCTAGCACCCTCTTACCATCCAGAATAGAACAGCAACTAGCTACTGCCTAACTAGATTACTACACCCCCAAATAGATTCAGAAACTAGACCCACCATCTCTCTGAGACAGGAGGCTTACACATTGGGCCCTTGAACACTGTTTTGTCCAATTCTTCCAAAACTGATCAATGTTAAACGTGTGCATTTATTTTGAGTGCTCCATCACTTAGCAGTTTGAGCTCAATCCATCCCTGGCCTGAATGAACTTTGCAAACACTCAGGCCACATACCATCAGCGCCCAGATTCTGTGTAACCATTCAGTGGCTGTAGGAGCATTGATAGCCCTCAATGGCCCACTTGTGTTTTTTTATTTTTTGGAGGGCAGGAAGCTTAACCAGGACAGATAAAGGTTCATCACCACTGCACATAGGACAGAGTATTCCCTACAAGACAGTACCACGGTCAATAAAAATTGTACTGCAAGGGTACCCAGGGCCCTAGAGCACCAGTGATAAGTAACAGCACCCAACATGTATGTTGCCCAGTAATTCCTTGCAGGATCATGAAGAAAAAGCCTTACAAACACAGTTGGTTCACAGAAGCTTGTGGTACAAAAGCTGGTGCCTTGCAGATCACTATAAATGGAACATGCATTTGGAAAGCTACTAATGCCACTTTGACCATAACCCCATGTCAAAGAATCCCTTCAGGACATGTGTTTTTCTTCCATCTTTGTAGCTGGAGGATCGTTGCATTTTCCAGACCTTACCCACATGCCCTGGGTGTGATTTCCTCATTTTCTTTCCTATCCATTCCTTTTAGACCCCGACTACACTACAGACATATCTGGAATGCAACAATGAGGCTGCAAAACTCCTTCAATATTTTCAACCAAGCCAACTAGGTTCACAACGGACAAAATGGTCAACCAAACAAAATGCAGTATTTGCCACTTCAGCTAATCGTTTGATCTCTATAAACAATAACCAATGGGTTCGTTCTACTTGACATCTTCCACCAAAAACATCCATACCAATTGATGCTGTTGCTCAACTGCAGCTAAAGAAATACAATTAGCCCAGAAATCTGTCGTAAAATGGTTTAATTTATACCAAACAAACAAGAAAATAAAATTGGCCAAATGAAATCTGAGATACTGACAAGCAGCTACTGACAAAAAGCAGAATAAAGTTCACATGGTGGAATATTACAAAGCATTCCAGAAGGCAAAGAAAAGCCTGATTTGCAAAAAAATGAATTAGGCTTTATACCAATCTAGTGAACTAGTTAAAGTATTACAGATCCTGAGCTATTACAAATCCTGAGGTACTTAAGAGCAATTCTCTCTTCTTTCAACACCGTTACATTTTGATGCACTTCTTTGGGAAAATTGAAAAGAGCCATAAGTTTCAGAACAGCAAGAAACATTTTGCGTTTTTATCAAACCGCCACTATCTAAACAACATTCTCACTATTACGTCAATTAAGCCTTCAGAAAGTGTGCATACCACCCACTAATTTGAAAGCCTCAAATACACAATTCGAGCACCATATAGCCATCACTATAAATAACTAAGTTAGCTTATTGGGTGTAGATGTAACAAAGGTTATAAATAAATTTCACCAACATTGTTCAGTGGTCATTGCCATTAAACAAGCTCTACTTTCTCCATTACCAAAGAAGCACTAGCCAGACTCATTAGATTCCTCTAACTATTCCCTAATACTTATCCTGCCCTCTACTAGCAACATTGTGGATGTTGTGGTAGCATACTAAACACAATACTTTATAGTATCAAATAATACTCTCAATAAAAGGATCAGTTTTCACACCCAAGAGCAGTATATAAATGGCAATAGCCAATATCAGAATGGTCTGCATTCAGGTCTAATTAAAGGGGCTATTTATCCTAAAGAACCTATCCACTGTTTATAAAAGAGTGGATGATAAAACATTGTTAGAAAGCCTGGAAAATGGTCCAGAAATGCCCTTGAGTGGTGCCAATCATCCTGATGAGACTATATCCAGCAATTTAAATTGATTATATCTGCCTCTTCAAAAGTGGAACAGGTCTCTTCTTTGGTCCCACCTCACTTATCTCCACTGTTACCATTAATCTTCAAAACTTACACGAGACCCATTGCCCAAGTAATTTTTAATCACACTCTTCCAAACATATCTGGTTGACATTCAACAGTACGTAGGTTGATCAGCCAGAAAGTTCATCACAGAAATTTCTCCACAAGCATGAAGCACATAAGTCACTGAAGGAAAGTTGGTCCTTCATTAACGGCTCAAAGATTAAAATCTTCTGCGATTATCCACAGACTACTGCCATTCATGTCGCCTGGAGAATTAAGAGACTTATCCAGGCCATCTGATGTAGTAGAAAAGAAAGGTGTTTCGACTCAAACATTTCTTCGTTCTTCAAATCATAATGGTGGTTAATAAAACCAATTAATGTGCTCAAAACGTTTATCACACTAAGCAAGTTACCACATGGCATCAAACTGACCAGGGACTTAATGTTATAGTAGCCTAATCTTGAAATCACTATCTAGACAGGAGCCACAAAGTAAGAGATTATAAAAGTATGAAGACCATAAAACCATGTTTTGGGACTGTTTGAGCTTTAAGAAGTTTGAGGATTACCAGCCCGGAGTCTCAAATCTCTTCATGGCTCCTGGTGGGTCACCAAATCAAGTTCAAACATCTCTAAACCGTTTCGAGAGCTCAAAAGATCATAGCACCACATGTGTACAACAACTTTACGCAAATTACATATTCCATACTCCAAATCAAACATTTATATCTAGTAATACTACCCTGATGCCATTCATTTGGTCAGAGCAAAACCAAGGAATGGACTGGGCCCAACCAAATCAGTTTGGCTTCAAGATAAAACTGAAACCATTGCTCTATAAGGATGAATTTCTATCCCTCCACAATATCATGGGGGTACCTCTTCTCTATAAAGAAACAAAGCTGCATATAGTTCAGCCTGTCCCTTGCTGACCCTCGGATCTGAATATCAACTTAAGAAACATGTAGCTCTCACAGTCACAGATTCACAAAATGCAAGAAAGGATTGGGTCAAAATTAAAACTTGACATATACTTTAGCAACAATGATTTAAAGTGCCTCCCGACAAAAGATAGTACATTAAAAATAAGTAAATAGATGGTGCCTACTTGTCCCTGTTCACATTCATCAATAAAGGACAACTTTGGAGGTTCTGAGCATGCTTCTCAATGATCTCGGATAGATCAACAAGATCTTCCATATACAAATCTTGACATAAAAGCACCGAAAACATGTCTTTAGGCCGGACAATATTGATATGAAGCTTACTGCACTTTAAAGATCAGTTTGTTAATTTCATGTCTTCTAGAGTCTAGACCTGCCATGGAAAGGCTTTTTAAGTTTCTAAGAAACAGGAAATGGACAGGGATGAGGACATTTTATTTATTTATTTATTTTTCCAGAAAAAAAGCACAGGTGGATTTGCTTTATGTGCAACCGGATACACACGCCGTTTTTAAACAGGGTGTCTTAAGATACCCTGCTCTTTGAAATTCCTGGTTTTGTGGAGCACAGCACTGTAAATAGAATACAATTTCCTGAAGTGTGAAATACATGTCAGAGGAAAAAGGTTCTTTCCAAGGAATGAATGAGGGCCCTGAAAAAGTGGGTTCGCAAAAAGAAGGGTGATGGATTGTGAGGCCAAGAATCAAAGATCCTTACAGTCACCAAACCAAGCCATCTCAATCCAGGAATGACAAAGCCATAGATCAAGCTGTTATCCAAGGAGGAATGCTTGTTCATTTCTAGCTACCACCGTGGACATGATATGACCTGGATAAAGATCCGTGGTAAAGAATTCAAAATGAAGGTGAGAATAATCAGCACTACTCTGAAAATATTTATGGTGGTAGGCCAATTCAGGATGTGAACACAGGCACCCTACACATAAATAATGGAGTGGCAATTCTCTAATGGTTGAGGCTACCTGTCCACAACACAGAAACAAACAGACAAACCTTTTTATGACCTTACAAAGTATGACTTACTTGCCATCTCTGGACAAAGATCTAGCATAACATGTTGTTGTAAAGTGGGAGTAAGAGAGAAAAATAAGAACCTTAAGGGCCTCATTACAACGCTGGCGGTCTTTGGACCGCCAGGGTTGCGGTGGTGGTCTACCACCATAGCAGTGGTCCGACCGCTTTGGCGGTGGTCTGACCACCACATTACGACCGTGGCAGTTGCGCTACAGTCAGACAAGCCAGTTCACCTCCACAAGAGGGACTGGGAGTGCTGGCGGTCATAATTCTTCAGAGCTGCCCTGGATCTTACAACCCCCCCCCGCCAGCTTTTACATGGCTGTAGCACCGGCACGTAAAGGCTGGCACAGACGGGCTGTAGGGAGCTCCTGCACTGCCCATGCACTTGGAAAAGAACTAGGTTCCATAAGGACCTGGTTTTAAGAAAAGTGAAATTTAATGAATATAACAAAACAAAAGAAGATCGTCTACATAGGGGAAGATCCTAAACAAACCCTATGTGAACCAAGAACGACTCCAAAAGTTGCTGCCATTTTTTCCACTATCTCCGCGCCAACTAACCTTACACATTTCTGAAACTTGAGCAAATAATACAAAGGCATGTAAAACTGATCTGACAAAAACTCCTTTAAAATGTTGATTAGAGAAAGCAAAAGTTCAAATAAATAGCTTCTCTGTAAAATTAAACGTTCAATTTAAAGCATCAAACATGTATGCTATTTTACAGATTCCTGTTAGAAATGTATATATCAGTTTTTGGGAGCTGAAAGTTTTAGGTCATATAATATAGCATGGCGAGTTATAATTTGATTTCCTTGAAATCAAATGTGTTTAATGCTACGCATCAGCAATTGATTTGCCAGTTAAGATTACTATTAACTGTTCAAATTAGTTGCAAGACATGGAGTCTGTTATCTACATTAAGAACATAAGGTGAACACAGATGAAGTGAAGGTGAACAGCACATACATAAAGAACATATAACAAACTCAGACATGCTCAGAAACTGGTCCAGTCAAAGTTTCATGCAAAGCACAAACAAAATCAGAGGCGATATACTCACCCTTCACTTCAGTCCAGAGAGGCAAAAAAAAAGGAAAGTTTCATCAGTTCGGATAACCTCCTGCACGCAAACATAACTTTGATCTTCTTATATTGAGATTTAAAACAAATGTAAAATGCATCACATGTCAGTCTGGCAACTGAGTGCAGTAGAATCCTCCTTCCCAAATGTGCCCCATTGTGCCAAAGAGAACAATTGAAAGCACAACTTTCTATAAAGGCACTGAAAAACCAAGAAGAAAAAAAACTTTGTAGGTTTTTCACTTCTTATTCCATACATCCTCAGCACACCCTGCATACATTATGCCTCCCAGTGGAAAGCTAAAGTTTGATATTTGCTGTATGACCAATTACTGCAGATGTGTTAGAAAGCTATCATTCTTTAGCCAGAACCAGGAGTTTTAACAATGAATTAAGTTGAATGTGCTTTAATAAAAATATAAAACAAACAGGTATAAGGTTATGAAAATACCAAGCACTTTTATTCCATCCTAGCACACATTTTGTTACTGAGAGAAGGAGGGCATGAGAGAGGCCATCAAAGTACCAACGACATGTTAAGAAACCCCTCATCTCCAGAGCAAATTAGAAAGCAAGCTTGCAGTGCATCAAGGGTACCTAACAGAATAATAGATCGTCAGACTGCTGGATTTGGTCTGGCATTTTTAAATGCAGATTTTTGTGTTTAGAATTCGCTTCCACCTGCCCTCGGGCCTTTACAAAGATACATGATGAATGCAAAACTCACCTTGTCCACTTGACCTTCTTCGCCCTTGTATAAAGTTCTTTTTCAGGTATATATATTTTATTTTTTATTTTTATTGGAAAGAATCATACAGCAAATATATTCTTATATCACTTTACACTGAGAACATAACATTCTGAGCCGATAGTGGAGAAACAGACAGGGGAAAGAGAGAGATAGATAGGGGGGGGTTTATTTACAAGCTATTCATTATGAGTCAGAATCCAGACCTGAAGTGGCTCCCATATTGCCTTCCCTTTCCTCCTGGCGTGTTTCCCCTTGCGTTCATATAATGCCATCTCCAGATGATATACAGCAAGTAGCCTGGCCAACCATTGCTGCCAAGACGGGGGTCGTACATTCAGCCATGCGGATGATATACATATTCGATACACTGCCATGGCTACAAAAATAAATGCTCTATGTGAACCATCCAGATCGCCAGCTACGCCGAGAACCATAATCTCGGGAGTAAGGACGAAATCACATCCCAAAACCTTGTTCAAGACCGACTAAATACCTTCCCTCGCGGCCTCCAATTTCCCACATGTAGCCATCATATGTACGATATCCGTGCCATACCTCCCACATCTTGGACAGTTTGTTCCTGCCATACACCCCCATTTGGCAAGGTGAGCTGGAGTATGATACAGGTCAAATATAGGGGGTCATTCTGACCTCGGCGGTAAAAGCCGCTTACCGCCGGTCAGAAGGCCGCCACAATAGCGCCACGGCCGCGGTCAGCCGCCACGGACATTCTGACCCACAACTGCAAAACCTCCGAAAATCCGCCCTCCACTGCAGTCCGCCACATCAGCGGCCAGTGGTAAACTGGAGAAGACCAAACCTCCACCGCCACGCCAACAGAAATACGCCCATCCCATTATGACCCGCAAATCCACGCAGCGGTCATTCAACCACGGTATTCCATTGGCGGTACACACCGCCGCGGTCAAAATACACACACCTTTACAAACCCCTACCACATTGGACAATTTGAAAGGCACACACCTGAAACACATACACACACCACTCCCACACATCCAATACCATATAAAACACACACCCACATCATCCACAAACCCCTACCAACAAAAACCAGAGACGAAGGAGAGAGAGAGACACATCAGAGAATAGAGAGCCAGACACACAGAGGCACACCGCAACATCACACACACCACATAGAAGCACAAAGCACCACACACCAACACACACATCATCACATACACCACCCCACACCTCATACCTCATACACACCACCCCATGGCACCACAAAGGCACCCACGCTTTTCGGACCAAGGACTCCGGGTCATGGTGGAGGAGATCATAAGAGTGGAACCCCAGCTCTTCGGCTCACAGGTCCAGCACACCACCATAGCAAGGAAGGCGGAGCTCTGGCAGCGGATCATGGACAGGGTCAACGCGGTGGGACAGCATCCCAGAAATCGAGAGGACATCCGCAAACGATGGAACGACCTACGGGGAAAGGTGCGCTCGATGGTCTCGCGACACAACATCGCAGTGCAGAAGACTGGCGGGGGACCCCCACCCACTCCACCCGAATTCACAACATGGGAGCAAGAGGTACTCAACATCCTGCATCCTGATGGCCTCGCTGGAGTACACGGAGGAATGGACTCTGGTAAGTACAAGGCCAACCACTTCACCCCCCCCCCAGCATGCTAACCCCCACCCTCACCCCCACCCTCACCCCCAACCCCCCAGCACACATCCTCCCTGAGAATGTCTCCCCAGCACAACCCACCCAACACCAACCCCTGCATGCCACCCCCAAACTATGGACACCCATCACCTAAGCATGACCACTGCACATACACATCACCCCCCCCACAAAACACCCTCACAACACCTCCCCAAGGGAATGCCAGCACTGGGGGACAAGGGCACCCATAAAACGCAAGCTAATGCACACACAGAAACAATAACCATACCCTCTTACCCCATGCAGGACCCGAACGACAACACACCGGTCAGGAGGGACCAGAAATGTCCATCCCACCCCCGGAACAGGCCCCTAGTGATGACAGCAGCTCTGTCGATCTGGAACCTGACGACCAGCCCGGACCATCGGGGACCTCTGGGCAGTTGGTTCCCCTCACCCAGACACAGGCCACTGCAGACCCAACCCCCTCTGGGAACAACAGCACAGCTCCCACCCAGCGGGCCCATGCCTCTGTCTCTAGGACAGGTCAAGCAGCGGTGTGTCTACCACTACAGGGCCCCCAGGGTAACCCACCAACCCAACAACAACAGGGACCTGGGGGCAGTGGGAGTGGGCACACCGTCCAGGGGACAGAGGCCCAGGGAAACAGGGCAACTCGGAGGGCTGCTGTGCGACAGGGGGGGGGGGAGGAGAGGCCCAGGGAACCCACTCTCCAAGAGGCCCTCACCACCATCATGGCAGCCTACCACCACTCACAAGAGACGATGGCGACGGTACTGGCCAGGTTCCAGGAGATCCAGGCACAGCAGGAGCAACGCCACATGGGGTTCAGCGACCAACTCAGCAACATCTCAACCGCTATGGGGAGCATAGTCCAGGCCCTGAACCGTATAGAGGACACGTTTCGGGACCATGTGGCATCACACAGGGCCCCTGTCACTAGCCAGGAACAGGAACAGCCTACCACCTCCGCCGGCGCTAGTGGACAGGAGGCCCCACCACAACGACAGCCCACCAGTACCCCACCTCCTGCTGAACAACAACCGCCCCGCAAAAGGAGCCTGAGATAAAAAAAAACGACAGAGTAGGATGTCAAGTCCCCCGCCAGCATCACATACCCCCTGAAGTCCTCCCACTGTTCCACATTGCCACCCTGTCAAACCTTGAACTGCCCCTGCTCCATCCTGCCACAGGCATATGGACAATACACCTGTGAGACTGAGAACTGGACTCCGCCATGGACATTACTCCACCCCCACCCATCACTGTTTCACTATCATGTACCAATATCTATGCACTAATAATAAATCACACATTGCACTGAAATCAATCAGGACTCAGCCTGACTTATTTACAAATGTATGACACATTACATATTAATTACGTATTATTAACATTGTGAATTACACATACCGAGGTAACTTAGCATTAGTCCATGGGCCAACCAAGCCGAGGTCACGCAGTGGCTCATACAGCACAGAAAAGGGAAGGGAAAATCAAACATCATGTTTATAGGTCTGGGGGGAAATCGACAAAGTTGAGATGCAGGAGGCTTTCAGGAAATGTAAAATGGCATGGGTGATTATTACCTGTGTGCTACTGGAAATACTGTTCTATTACTCTGTCCCTGTTGTCTGTGTCGTCCTCTGAGTCTTCCTCCTCTTCACTCTCCGCAGGCTCCACAGCTGCTTCAACACCACCATCTGCACCATCCTCCTGCAGGAAAGGAACCTGACGTCGCAATGCCAGATTGTGAAGCATACAGCAGGCCACGATGATGTGGCACACCTTCTTTGGTGAGTACATCAGGGATCCCCCAGTCATATGCAGGCACCTAAACCTGGCCTTCAGGAGGCCAAAGGTCCTTTCGATGATCCTCCTAGTTCGGCCATGGGCCTCATTGTACCGTTCCTCTGCCCTGGTCCGGGGATTCCTCACTGGGGTCAGTAGCCAAGGCAGGTTGGGGTAACCAGAGTCACCTATTAGCCACACACGTTGTCTCTGTAGCTGCTCCATCACATAGGGGATGCTGCTATTTCGCATCACATACGCGTCATGCACTGACCCTGGGAACTTGGCATTTACATGGGAGATGTACTGGTCAGCCAAACAGACCACCTGGACATTCATCGAATGATAACTTTTTCTGTTTCTGTACACCTGCTCATCGTCTTTTGGGGGTACCAAAGCCACATGGGTCCCATCAATGGCACCAATGATGTTGGGGATATGTCCAAGGGCATAGAAATCACCCTTCACTGTAGGCAAGTCACCCTCCTCTGGGAAAATGATGTAGCTCCGCATGAGTTTCATCAGGGCAGACAACACTCTGCTCAAAATCTTTGAAAACATAGGCTGAGACATTCCAGATGACATGGCCACTGTGGTCTGGAATGACCCAGTTGCCAAAAAATGGAGGACTGACAAAACCTGCACCAGAGGGGGAATCCCTGTGGGTTGGCGGATGGGGGACATCAGGGCTGGCTCCAGCTGGGCACACAGTTCATGGATAGTGGCACGGTCAAGTCTGTATCGAAGTATTATATGGCGTTCTTCCATTGTCGACAGGTCCACCAGCGGTCGGTACACGCGAGGATTCGTCCTTCTCCTCGCAAGTCCCAGCGGACGGTGCCTAGGAAGGACAACATGGAGCACAGAGTCAGGCAAACCACAGGTACGTACAGACAGCTTGCACAGTTAAAGAATGGCAATGGGTTGAAAGGCGTGTATGTGTGGCAATGCAAGGCCTAGGCCTGTGTGTCGCAGTCAAAATTAAGCCATGTAGGCCCTTGAAATGGCGGCTGCCTGACCTGTGAAGTGGGACAATGGGATGTGAGGTCAATGCGCTGGCGGGGCACACCGTGGCGGTAGGCAGTCGAAGACCGCGGCGCAAAGCCGCATTGGTTAACATTGAACCCTATGGGTTTCAGGAGCCAATGACGATGTGCGCCGGCGGTCGCGGTACGCACCGCCGCGGGCGTGACCGCCATTTTCTATCTGATTAATCACTCGAGACCTGATCATCCACAGGAGAGGACCTATACTGCAAGTGCTGCTGTGACCTCGGTCTGGAAGATACAATGGCTGCTGTGACTGGGGAAAGGGCCCCTGCCTTCACGTCTGAAGAGTTGGAGAAGCTCGTGGATGGGGTCCTCCCCCAGTATGCGCTACTCTACGGTCCTCCAGACCAACAAGTGAGTACACCGGGTGCACATGGAATGGGCTATGCCTGTGTGGATTGGGGTGGATGTAAGTTGGTGGGGTGGGGGGCGAATGAGGAGTGCAACGCCCGACAGATGAGAGCATGTGCCATATGGCAAAGTTGGTGGGGGGGGGCCAATCACATCTAACATGCAGGTCATTGATGATTTCCTCCTTTCCACCCTGTACATGTCAAATAGGTCAGCGCCCATCAGAAGATCGAGATTTGGCGTGCCATCGCCAAGGAAGTCCGGAACTTGGGGGTCCACAACAGACGGGGCACCCACTGCCGCAAGAGGTGGGAGGACATCCGCCGCGGAACAAGGAAGACCGCAGAAACACTGCTGGGGATGGCCTCCCAACCTAGGAGGGGTGCCAGTCGCACCATGACCCCCCTGATGTCCCGGATCCTGGCGGTGGCCTACCCTGAATTGGATGGGCGCTTTAAGACATCACAGCAGACACAAGGGGGTGAGTATCAGCACATTCTCCTATCTTTCTGCGCAGTGGAGGCATCTGGGTGGGGGAGGAGGGCTGTGGGTGACATTAGGCCAGGGCGCTTTCTGTAGTGTAGTCCTCTCCCTTAGGCATGGCCCTGTGCCCCCGGCCCCCACCTCTGTAGGGTGACAAGTACAGCCATTGAAGGTCCAGCATCTCCCATGTGCGCGTTTGACGTCTCTTGGCCTGTCCTAGTCAGTAGTACTGAGTAGTGTACCCCGAATGTGCGGCTTAGTGCATTAGGCTCCTGTGTCTGTCCTCTCCACCAACGGTGTTGACATTGCATGCACTCAACCTGGTCTTCTTTTTTCTCCCCCCACCCTTTCTCTTCATCTTCTTGTGCATGTGTGCATTAGCATCATCAGGCGGAGGAGATTTGGCATCGGAGCACGAGGGAGCTGCAGGACACAAGGCCCCGGTGGGCCCAGGAACAGACACCGAGGGCACCAGTGATCCGGAGGGCGAGGGGAGCACCACGACGGGGACCGCTGGTGAGAGCAGCGACAGCGACATGTCCTCGGATGGGAGCTCCCTAGCGGTGGCGGCAACATCCGTGCCCCCCGCCTCTACAGGTACAGCCGCCACCCAGCGCACCAGCCCCGCCCTCCCAGCAGCCCCTCAGCCTACGCTCTGTGCCCGCTCGCCCAGGAAGGCGCGCGTCTCCTTCGCCCCAGGCACCTCAGCCCCTGCCCCTGTTGCCCCTGCTGCCCTCAGTGCGGAGCTCATTGACCTGGTAAGGACGCTCATTGTTGGGCAGACGACCCTTTTGAATGCCATCCAGGGTGTGCAAAGGGAGGTGCAACAGAGCAATGCGTACCTGGAGGGCATTCATTCGGGTCAGGCTGCCCATCAACGAGCGTTCACTGCTCTGGCCTCAGCACTGACGGCAGCCATTGTCCCTGTTTCCAGCCTCCCTCTTCTTACTGCCTCCAGCCTTTCTCTGTCTCCTGTTCCTCAGCCTATCCCATCCACACCATCAGACCAGTCTGCACACACCTCAACACCCAAGAGCAGCTCATCCAAACACAAGCACCACAGATCCCACAAACACTCATCCAAGCAACACCCAGATGCAGACATTCCAACAGTCACAACCACCTCTGTGTCCCCCTCCTCCTCGTCTCCCTCCTCCCTCCCTGTGACGTCTACACTCACACCTGCATGCACACCAACATCAGCCAGTGCTTCCATCACCACCTCACCCTCCAGTACAGTCCACACTCATGCAGTCACCACCCCCACTGCCATGTACACGTCCCCTGTGTCCTCTCCCACTGTGTCTGTCACCCCCTCTTCCAAGACACAAACGCAGGCAGCCACCCACCCAACAGCCATCCACCTCACGACAGCCTACAGCACCAGCACCTTCACCCAATGACAGCACACCTGACTCTCCTACAACCACCTCCTCTTCCTCCACTTCCATCTCCACTTCTCCTACCCTTTACCTTGGCCCTAAAAAACTTTTCCTGGCTAATCTTGACCTCTTTCCCTCCGATGAGCTCCCCCCTCCATCTGCAAAGAGTCCCAAGAGCACCGCAGCCACCACCAGCCCAGCTTCGGGTGTCACTGTTGTGCATGGGTTCTGGAGCCCACCCTTGGCCAGCAGTGACACATCGATCAGCAGCAAGGACACGTCCAGCCCCCCCCCCCCGGCAAGAGGACCCGCAAAAATAAGGGCCGCCGTGCGAGGACCGACAGGGCTGCCCCCAAGGAGCAATGTGCGGCCACTTCACCACCCACACCATCTAGGGGAGGCAAGGGCCCGAGAGCCCCATCAAAGGAGCGCAAGGGCAGCAGGAGCGCGGAGAAGGTGGACCCCACATGTCACATCCCAGCTGGGAAGGAGGACACTAAGGAGGCCAGGAGTCCGTCCCCGAAGGGTCCAGAAACGTCACGGTCCGAGGGCGACTGAGCAGGGAGTCCAGGCCAGGTCTGGCTCCCTTGACCTGCTGGATGAGCACCGCTGAACAGGGCCCCGCCGTGAAGATAGGCACCGCTGAACAGGGCCCGCGGTGCAGAAGAGCACCGCTGAACAGGGCCCGCCGTGGAGAAGAGCACCGCTGAACAGGGCCCGCCGTGGAGAAGAGCACCGCTGAACAGGGCCCGCCGTGGAGAAGAGCACCGCTGAACAGGGCCCCGCCGTGGAGAAGAGCACCGCTGAACAGGGCCCCGCCGTGGAGAAGAGCACCGCTGAACAGGGCCCCGCGGTGCAGAAGAGCACCGCTGAACAGGGCCCGCGGTGCAGAAGAGCACCGCTGAACAGGGCCAGCGGTGCAGAAGAGCACCGCTGAACAGGGCCCGCCGTGCAGAAGAGCACCGCTGAACAGGGCCCGCCGTGCAGAAGAGCACCGCTGAACAGGGCCCCGCCGTGCAGAAGAGCACCGCTGAACAGGGCCCCGCCGTGCAGAAGAGCACCGCTGAACAGGGCCCCGCCGTGCAGAAGAGCACCGCTGAACAGGGCCCCGCCGTGGAGAAGAGCACCGCTGAACAGGGCCCCGCCGTGGAGAAGAGCACCGCTGAACAGGGCCCCGCCGTGGAGAAGAGCACCGCTGAACAGGGCCCCGCCGTGGAGAAGAGCACCGCTGAACAGGGCCCCGCCGTGGAGAAGAGCACCGCTGAACAGGGCCCCGCCGTGGAGAAGAGCACCGCTGAACAGGGCCCCGCCGTGGAGAAGAGCACCACTGAACAGGGCCCCGCCGTGGAGAAGAGCACCACTGAACAGGGCCCCGCCGTGGAGAAGAGCACCGCTGAACAGGGCCCCGCCGTGGAGAAGAGCACCGCTGAACAGGGCCCCACCGTGGAGAAGAGCACCGCTGAACAGGGCCCCGCCGTGAGGATAGGCACCGCTGAAGAGGGCCCCGACGTCTCAAGCACCGCTCCGCTGGGCCCTTCATCTCAAGCACCGCTCCGCTGGGCCCTTCATCTCAAGCACCGCTCCGCTGGGCCCTTCATCTCAAGCACCGCTCCGCTGGGCCCTTCATCTCAAGCACCGCTCCGCTGGGCCCTTCATCTCAAGCACCGCTCCGCTGGGCCCTTCTTCTCAAGCACCGCTCCGCTGGGCCCTTCTTCTCAAG
Source organism: Pleurodeles waltl (assembly GCF_031143425.1). Classification (NCBI taxonomy): domain Eukaryota; kingdom Metazoa; phylum Chordata; class Amphibia; order Caudata; family Salamandridae; genus Pleurodeles; species Pleurodeles waltl. The sequence continues at coordinate 1,740,458,219 of NC_090440.1, read as the reverse complement.
CACCGCTCCGCTGGGCCCTTCTTCTCAAGCACCGCTCCGCTGGGCCCTTCTTCTCAAGCACCGCTCCGCTGGGCCCTTCATCTCAAGCACCGCTCCGCTGGGCCCTTCATCTCAAGCACCGCTCCGCTGGGCCCTTCATCTCAAGCACCGCTCCGCTGGGCCCTTCATCTCAAGCACCGCTCCGCTGGGCCCTTCATCTCAAGCACCGCTCCGCTGGGCCCTTCATCTCAAGCACCGCTCCGCTGGGCCCTTCCTGTCAAGCACCGCTCCGCTGGGCCCTTCATCTCAAGCACCGCTCCGCTGGGCCCTTCATCTCAAGCACCGCTCCGCTGGGCCCTTCATCTCAAGCACCGCTCCGCTGGGCCCTTCATCTCAAGCACCGCTCCGCTGGGCCCTTCATCTCAAGCACCGCTCCGCTGGGCCCTTCATCTCAAGCACCGCTCCGCTGGGCCCTTCATCTCAAGCACCGCTCCGCTGGGCCCTTCATCTCAAGCACCGCTCCGCTGGGCCCTTCTTCTCAAGCACCGCTCCGCTGGGCCCTTCTTCTCAAACACCGCTCCGCTGGGCACCGCCGTCTCAATCACTGTTTATGGTTCACTGTGCCCACCATGCCTCCTCCTTGACCAGTGGAGACTGTCATCCACCTGATGGACTGTGGCTTTGCACTCCCCAGGATGGTACAGTGGGCAGCCCACCCACTGTAGAGACATTGAGAGACTGTGGCTTTCCACTCCCCAGGATGGTAGAGTGGGCAGCCCACCCACTGTAGAGACATTGAGAGACTGTGGCTTGGCACTCCCCAGGATGGTACAGTGGGCAGCCCACCCACTGTAGAGACATTGAGAGACTGTGGCTTGGCACTCCCCAGGATGGTACAGTGGGCAGCCCACCCACTGTAGAGACATTGAGAGACTGTGGCTTTGCACTCCCCAGGATGGTACAGTGGGCAGCCCACCCACTGTAGAGACATTGAGAGACTGTGGCTTTGCACTCCCCAGGATGGTACAGTGGGCAGCCCACCCACTGTAGAGACATTGAGAGACTGTGGCTTTGCACTCCCCAGGATGGTACAGTGGGCATGGTGGCTCCTCGTGGATCTGGCGTCGTGGACTCATGTGGCTGTGGTGCCCCCCCCCCTTTCCTTCCCCCTGAGGTGCCTGTAGTTTTTACATCGGATGCCCCTGCAGTGTTCTCTCCAAAGGACTCAGGTCTCCTGTGTGGGCTTTGCCCTTGTTTCTCAAAACTTTGGCCCACGGACATGATGAATTCGTAGGATGTTCAGGACTTGTTACTTCAGTTATACACTGATGTGTATGTCATTTGTTTTCTTGTGAATACCTTTCATGGTTGTCCGATAATTTTCAGGAGCTTTTTGGTACATAAATATTTATTCCAAATTTGATTATGTCCTAGCATTTTTCAGGGGTGTTTGGGTGGTGTCACTGTGACTTGTTGCTCTGCATTGGTGTGTACATAGTTGGGGGCGGGGGTGGGGGGGGTCGCATATGTGTGTGCCCGTAACCTTTCGTCCTCCCCCCTCCCGTGTGTCGTAGGTGCAGTACTCACCGCTGTCGTCTGCGCCAGACTTCGTACTCGTGGTAGATGAGAAGGTAGACGAGAGCAGGTAGGATGTTTAATTCGGGTTCCATGCTGTCCTCCTTCCTCCTGGAGTGCGTAGTGGTGAGCGTTTTCCCGTTCGTAGTCTGTTTCCGCCGTGTTTTTATCGGCGGTGCTCCCGCCCCGGAAAAGGTGGCGGATTGGTGAGTTGTGATAGGGTGGGCGGTACATTGTCTGCCGCCTGGCTGTTGGCGGTGACCGCCGCGCTGTTTGTTTGTACCGCCGTGGCGGGCGGAGTGTTAAAGTGGCTGTCTGTGTTGGCGGTTCCCGCCAGGGTCAGAATTCCATATTTTTTACCGCCAGCCTGTTGGCGGGTTGGCCGCCGCTTTAACACCGACCGCCAGGGTTAGAATCACCCCCATAGTCTTAAAATGCTGCGCTTGCAAGGAAGAAGATAATAAAATGGTACATCCCAGCTCCAATGACCTCATAAAGTAATTACTTCCATCCACCAGTAGTTTATTCCACTTCTCCTTATACTTCTCTAGATCATCTAGCTGATCCGCCAGCATTAAAGGGTAAATTGATCTGATGGTTATATTAGGATTGGCCAGGATATCGTTCAACAGTTGGTTACTTCCAAATCCTTGCACACCTCCTGTTTTTTTCCCTAAAAAATCCAGTATCTGTAAATTTTTAAAAAAGTCCCTTTGCTCAAGACCATACTGCTCCTGTAAATCTCCAAATGCCTTCACCCCGAAATTATCGAAGAGATTCCCTAACCTACTTATGCCTAAAGAAGCCCAATTTGCCATGTATTTATCCTGAAAAATCTCCGGGAGCGATGGGTTCTTCTCAATCATGGTATAATGATTATATCTACTGAGTCCTTTCTTCTTATACCATACTCGCCAGCACTTATATGCTGCTCCCAAAACCTTAAATCTAGTTTTCTTATAATATCCAGGCTCATGATATGTTACCAGACACCCATTGGCGTCTAATCCTATCTGCAACTCATAAATACTAGGGCAATCTACTTCCGTAATTCCTTCTTTCTTGGGACCCCATAATGGACGCATGTACTGAAAAGCTGCTGCAATTTGATATAATTTTATATTCGGTAATGACCACCCCCCCCTTTCTCGAGAAAGAGACATAAATTTGCTTGCTCTTCTACACTTACCATATGCCCAAATAAATCTCATAATCACTCTTTCTATCTCTTTAAATCTAAGATTATTAAAGCTCAATGGTATGGCCCGAAAAAGATACAACAGTTTAGGAAGGAGGATCATTTTCACCATATTACACTTCCCCACAATAGTCAGATGTAAATTGTTCCATCTGCACAGATCTTCTCTGGCTTTCCCCAGTATAGGATCTATATTCAGATTAACAATTTCATTTATCATTGGTGTAATATTGATACCTAAATATACTGCATGATCCACCCTCCGACTGTCTTTGGTGTTTGTGTATTGATTAGCCAGCAACTGCGTTTTAGCGCTATTTAACAAGTATCCAGAAAACTTTCCAAATTTTGTCGTCACCTCTTCAACCTCTCTCAATGCTGAGTCGGGGGAGGGCGTTAAAATGGCTTTATCATCTGCATATGCTAATACTTTTGTATCCCATCCCAGCCTATGTATTGGTGGAATCTTGCTATTTGCCTCCAACTGTTTGAGCAAAGGGTCTATATAAAATGCAAACAAGAGGGGGGAGCATGGGCATCCCTGCCTAGTGCCTCTCCTGATCACAATACTCTCGGAACAACTGCTACCATGTTAGTAGTAAAAGAAAACCAGCACTGCGATGCACTATATCCTCAATTGCTGCACCTTTCACTCTTATGAAAATTGTGTGTCACAGAACACATCGGAATGATCAAGGTAGTTTACGATCTTCTGCGTACCCCTTGGAAAACCTTTAAATAAAACTGTTAAGAAAATAAATTGTTCTGTTTAACACGGAAAACAATCCATATTTCAAATAATAAGGTTATTTATCCTAAAACGCTGAATTAAATTTCGAGATTTCACAAGAATTTTTATGTACATGTTGAGAATATAAGCCATGCGGCCAGATGTAACATAATAACAATTCAGAGTAATAGCACTTTCGGGAATTAAAAAAATGGTCAATGAAATTAACGATGATCCATTTCCTGAGCTGAGTACCGAAGATCCATAGAGTCAAAAGTGTTGGTAACCTTTGGCTAAATTGTTAATAATAATAATAATAATAATAATAATAATAATAATAATAATAATACGCAATACATTTTAACTGTGAACGTTAACAAATAACCATACAGCCGGGTACTAGAGGAGAAAAAAGTAAAGCTTGAACCATGAGCCTTTGCTATTCATATATTTTTTTTAATTCTTAAACTTTCTGCCTGTCCACAAGATCAACAAATATTGAAAGCATGAGGGAGGATGTGGGCTGCGTAGAAAATCCAGTCTAGGGTCTCCACTCTGGCTACTGCTTGTTTCAGAAGTTGGGTTACCTGCCTTGCTCGAGGCTGCAGGAGAAGAAACCTAGCCCTGCAACTTAACCAGAAAATAACAAGTACTTTACTTACTGTCAATCTACACTACGCCTTGTCCTTGGAATTGTCATTACTTCATTGGCTTGGGTCCACGTTTGAGAAACTTGAAAACCCACCTGATCTTTGAGGTGTAAATAGAAGGGCTCAGGTCCCACTGTGATTTTGCCATGCCTACACATTGCCCATCGACTAAATCATGCTGGTCTGGTATTCTGGCAGTACAACAGATTGTAAAGGATGACAGATTGATCATGAGGATAAATAAAAGTAGAACTCAGTGTAAAGAACATAAAAAGTAAGTAATTTAGGTATTACATCTCCCCCTCTCTTCTAAAGGTCCCCATTTCCTCTAGGAATGGGAAAGTTGAGCCTATAACAAACTTGCGGGGTACGTGGAACCAAAGGAGATAGAAATCAAGCAACAAAATAAAGTTAATCACCATCAATTCTAGTGGTGGCTACTATTCAACAGGAGGGTGGGGGAAGAGGGGAGGCAGGCGGTAAAAAAATAAAAATAAACAACTTACCTTTTCCATCGGGAGAGACGGTTTTGTCTCGTTTTCGTCCTCTTCTCTTCCCCGACTCCTGGAAGCACACAGGCTCCCAGACTCTAAGCCAATCACAAGACACTGCTGTCTCCAGCATGACAGCAGCATTGTGATTAGTCTGAGCATCCTCGTTCAGCGCTCAGACATGGAGTGGGAGCGTGAATACTTTCTCCCCCCAGCTGTGCAATTCAGCCGGGTGGAGAAATGCTAAGTGTGCATGACTGTTTGGGTGGCCAAATTGTCATGCACACTTATGGTACACTACACTACTCCTCCAGCCCAGCTGCGCCCCACCCCCACCCTAACCCTGCGTTATCAGTATTTTATTTTTCCTTGTTCTTCACTGCACAAACCAGTGGGGCAACGTTCCTCCACTTTAGCAGAGCAGCCGATGCGGGTTAATTCTGCGATACAAAAACAGGAATTCAATATCTCACCAATAGTCAATGATGAATGTGTTCTGGGTAGCACAACAAAGACTATCTATGCTTGATTTGTAAAAGACAAAGGGCTTTTAGAGTTTAGCGGACGGGTTATTCCATCTCAAAACATGACAGATATCCAGTCTGCCCTATTACAATCCCCATATCAGTCATGTTTGTGACGGAGTAACCCCCTCTGCCAAACTCTAAATGAGGGCAAAAGTGCTGGGTCCAATGTTTTATTTTTTGCATCCAAATGGGACAACAATCAAGGCAACAGGCGCATGTAGATGTTAAACAGTAAAAGAGACAACACTGAACAATGTGGAGAACCACAGGAGCTTTGGTTCTGATTGGAAAGGAGATTAAGTCACTCCTTGGTAAGGGTTGGACAGGTAAGATGTGAACCACTTTAGAGCTGTACCTACAATCCCTGTATCATGGAGTCTGGAGAAAAGAATAGCAGGGACAATGGTGTGAAGAGCAGCCAATACCTCAAGAAGGACCAAGGCAGCTGGACTAAACCGCAAATGATATCGATAACAGAGAAAACAGTCAATTCAGTGCTTCGGCCCAACTAAAAGCCAGTCTGATGTGGGTGAAGTAGTTTTGAATGTTCAACATATTTTGACGAGTAGGGCAGATGAGAAATGGTTGGTATTTGGGTACATTAGCTGGGTTAAGGGTCAGTTTCTATAGTGAAGGTGTAACCAAAGCTGTTTTCCACTGATTAGGAAAGATACCCAAAGTTAGGGAACAGCTGAACAAAGTGGTTAGTTCAGTAAGGTGTAAGAGTCCAAGACCATGGAGCCAACCTGCAGGGCTAATATCTAGGAGACAGCCAGATTGGTGGTTGGGCTTAGTGGCTAACTATGCATGGACTGGATTCAGTTAAAGATGGAGTGCAGACCATTTCTGCTAAAATGGCTGAGGGAATAGTTTTGATGTTGTTGCCGAAAAGAAAATACCAAACACTCCCAAAAAGAAAAAGTGAGAAGTACTTTGTACCAGAGCACAGGAAGTCTGGAAATCATTTATAATGTGGAAAAGCTCTTCAGCTAGGAAGATTTTGGGGGAATCCAGTGACTGTAATATGATGCTGATGCCATTTTTCAATGAGTCTCTGCCTTTTCAAGTGTAGCCTATAGACTGCACATTTGCATTGATCACTGAAGTATAATTGGCATGTTGGTTCAGCCTGCAGCACATCAAACATAAGTGGGGCAATAGGGCACCCTTTACACGTATTGGCTTTTTTGCCACTGCTATTGACCATTTGGATCAGCCTACTGCACAGACATTTGGTGGCAGGCTTGTTGTTGAAGTGTTGAAGCTGTTAAAGTGATACCGAATTTTCCCCTTTACTATGAGGCCACACCTCAAGGCAGCAACACCAACAAAGTACTATATCAGCATCCACCACCACTGAGCATTACATATTGGCCTACTATGTGGAGCAATAGTGGTACGAACTTCGCTATGCAGATTTACATATACAGTGTAATTTATGATGCTTGGTAATTCTGGAACAGACAACGGAATAGTATGGTTAATTCTCTTGTGAAACAATGGAACATAACTCATAGCTTTCAGACTGTTGGAGTACGTCATTTGTGATTTCTGTACATAAATACAGAGTAAACAGAAAGAGTGATGATTCTGGTGTTTCTGTTTATAATTCTGGAGTAAGCTTACTGGCACATGTACTAAAATACTCACCAGTGTATCATTTTTGGTGTATATCTTGAGCACTGCCTATTTACGTACATATTGTATAGCATTTTTATTTTCTACATAAGCTTTGTAATATTATGGTCTAAAACTGATTTATATATTTACTCTGTTTTTTTATAGGGCACACATTACCTAAAAGCGTACAAGCACTTTACAAATGAAATAGAGCGTTGCCTAAGCCACATAGATTACATGGTCCTGAAAAACATTTGACACAATTAAATAAATGAAAGACTAGAATGGTGGCAACAAATATCGAGCTGGAGAGGTAATTCTCTGAACGTGGGTCAGTGAGAGCATTCCCCGAAGTTAGAGCACTTTACAGTACAAGCAGAGAATTATATCATATGCATCCATTACATAGACATAAATACTGAGTAACAGAATGAATACAAGTACAAGACTAGGAAGGTGCCAAATAATATCACAATTCCCAAGGAATGGATCAAAGCAGAGCACACCAAGCTTTATGATTTAGGAAGAAGAGAAATTAGCTAAACTCTCTTTTGAATAGAAGGGATTTCAGTTTCGATATAAAGATTGCCAGTAAAGTATTGGTATGTAGGCACAGAGGTAGAGTTCCAGACTTGTTTCGCACTCCCTGAAAAATACAGGGCCATTAATTGTTCCTTTTTAAAGGATAGTGGATCCAGGAGCAGAGAGCCTTAGCATTCTGTGATGGTCCAGACTACCCCACCTCCAAATCTAAACCTTTGCAGTCAGGTAATGCGAAGTAGATGTGTGAAAGGCCTCTACATCACTCTGGCTTCAACGAGAAGTGTGTTAACAGTACATGATCATTCCTTTTCGCCCTAAGATGAAACGTGCTACCACATGTAAAACCGCTTCTGTTGGCGTGAGATCAATTTTGATGGGGGAAACTTAGTCAGGAGGGCCAGCGCCCTAGAGCAGTGTCTGATGATAACTTTAATTTTTAGAAATGTGTTTCAGCTTTGACTTGGGCTTTAGGTTTGCACGTGTCAGCACGCCTAGCAGCAGGGCTAAAAGCTTCTGTGATGTGTCAGCCACAGCCTGCGATTCCATCTGTACCTCCTTCCTGCAGTGTTGCCATTAAAAGTAAAAGTTACCTACCTGTGCAACATTACCTCTCCTAGCTCCCACCCACCCTTGTGCATTTTAACCTTCACTTTGGGTTTCACCCCACAGATGCGTAGACCCACTTTGAAAAGTAACCAGAAGGGTAGAAAAACGGAGAAGAGATCAATGGTTAGCAGAACGATCAAGTTTTCTGAGCCTAGGAAAAAAGGCACACTGAAAAGTAAAATAAATATACACAAGGGCAGTTAAAGGCATAGGAGAATCCTTCTCAACAAACAACTCATATCCACTCTTTGACTAAGGAAGCACTTCCTTACCATGCCACTTTCCCCACACCACTACATTAGAACAGTCTAAAACAAAGCAGCAACTGTGAAGGACCAACATAGCTAACTCTTTCTTAACTCTTCCTTAACTCATGCCAGAGGCTTGATCATGGCTCCCATGCTCCTGAGGTTTATTTCTAAAAACGTAAAACAACAACTAAGAGTCACACATAACATCAGGCTTTTCCTGAGAGCATATTTATTGAACTGAGCAACAGTCAAGGTTCATCTCGCAAGCCAAACACTGGAATGTTTTAACTTGTAGGCCTTTCCGTGGCTCAACTAGCAACCATCAAATTTGTCTTCTAGTCACCATAATACATTTTAATGCAAACCTAAAAGAAACCTAAAAACGTCTGACTACAAAAAAACAAAATCCATATCTACACTTTTTCAAATTGTGATCCCAGTGTTTTGCGTGATAATAAAACAGAATCCTGTTAAATATATATGAAACACTCAGAGCAATTAGTGAAGAATCAGACCTTACCAATTCTAATACACTGTCATAGACACATCCTAGTGTACTAATTAGACTCAATTGCAAGGTAACAACTGTTTGCTTATGAGGTATTAGTTTCCTTTCAATGCTAGCGACGATACTTCATCGATACACACGCGTACTTGCGCTTCACGTTTTGACTCATTGGAAGGTGGATTGATACAACTGATATCAGCAGATAAGTTGCTTAACGGAATTATTCTGGGATTCGCTCGCTGGCATCTGTATTACGTGTGGCAGGATTCTTTATTCATTTGGTTCGGGATTGCCATCAAATGGCGCATTGATGGCTTTCGTGAATTACAGACGTACTGCATGCATGTGTGTGTGGATATATATATACACACATATATATATATATATATATACACACACACAGGCGTAAATATATGTGCATATGTACTAAATGGAAAAACAAAGGTTAAAGTCATGTTCTAGTTAGCTGACAGAATGAGACAAGTATCTTTAAAATAAAAACAACACTTAAATTAGCCAGTTATGGCTTAGTCAACTAACTATAATGCGCTACCCAGTAATTCACTGCTTATGATCTTCCATACAAAATGACTCATGAAATGTTCAATGACACATCTCAAACGACATCAGTGATGACATCACTGATCACATCCTTGAGATTGCTGTTCATCTTCCTCCATAAACTCCTACACCATTTTGAAAAAGAAAGTTCATAGTAAAGAGTGTCCATCATTCACTGAATATAATGTATGGTTGCATGGTAGGCAAATAGTGTAGGGCCTGAGCCTTTTTCTCCTGCGATGCCGGTATTGGATATCGCAGACATGCAGTTGTCGGGAGATGCCCATGTGCGTGAGTTTCTTCGTAAGTCTAGCTTAACCACCTTAGGCTCTTGGTTTTCTGATGGGCTGTTTATCTCCTCGGAGGTGGCGCTTAGCGATGGGCGAGATACTGCGTTGCACCGACTATATGTACTTAGATTTGGCAAGTTGTTCCGCACGCGTTTCCCCTGTTTCCCTGCGATGCCGCCGGTGTGCTGAGCGCTGGAACTCATGCATCAAACGCAATCCTGCACAGGCTTATTACCAAGCTCTATGCTTGTATGCAGAGCGAGACACCTGAGATTAAAGCTAAAGTACACTGGGAGGTGGACATCGGCGAGACCATTTATGATGATGTGTGGCGAAGATGCTGCATGCATATTAGAGAGTTGTCCCATGACTACAGACTGTGCCTTATTCATTTTAAGTTCCTACATCGATTGTATTATACACCCTGTAGATTGCAAAGTATGGGTCTGCGTGTTGATGCGCATTGTGCTAGATGCAAGGCCCCTGATGCAGACTTTTTGCACCTCACGTGCAGCTGTGTTGCGCTGCGCGAATACTGGACAGAGGTGTTGCGGATGATTGAGGAGATGACTGATCTCGAACTGCTGCATACCCCTAAACTTGCCCTTTTGGTTTATGTGGAGGAGATCCCCTCCAATCACAGGAGACTGGTAGGACTGCTGCTGCCTAAGTGCAGAGTCGTGATGTGCTGGGGGCGTAGCCACGCTCTTCGTTGTCGTAAGTAGCTGCGAAATGCTTCGTTCTGCCAATAACAACTAATGATATACTGGGAGCTGATGCCTGAGGGCTTCCGGCCGAGAGACATTTGGGGCCTGCGCTCATTTTTGGAGACCCAAGCATTTGGCGGCATCTGATGGCTCGATGCTTCCCATTGAGAATGCAAATAGTTATGCTTTTCTTCCATGCTATCCCTCACGGCCTGCAGTTATACTGGTGATATGACGGCTGCATTGTTTTTCTGATCTTTCCTCTTTCACTTCTATCTTTACTCCCCCCCCCCCACTTTTTCTATCTCTTCCCTATTCTCAATCTTTCTGAACTTAGCCTTCTGTTGTAATGTTTTCTCATTCCTCATTGTGCACGTCGGGAGGTTTCAGAATATGGAAACATTGTACTGTACTTAGTGAAGCCCTGACTCCTATTGATGTAGCGTAAGATGGCATATGCCTTTGTTGCTTCTTATGCTTTATTAGAACATTGGAATGCTGGGGGCTCCATTGAAAACAATGGAGTGCTGCTGGCTTTTACTGGCCGGTAAAAGCCTGCAGCGCCAACATTCCAATGTTCGCTTTGTTCACAGCAGCAGCTGTGAACAAAGCCTCACGGAGCCCGAGGGGATTTTAATCCCCTCGGGCTCCGTGAATTTTTTATTTTATTTTATAGAACACTCTGCCCTGAGTGGCAGAATGTTCTAATAGCCTTAGAACCCGCCGTAGCGGGCTCTACCGGCTATTAAAGTCCCTCTCCCTTGTGGGGAGCGGGCCTTTAATAGCTGGTAGAGCCCGCTACGGCGGGTTCTAAGGCTATAATCAGCAAACAAGATGTAAGTGCTGACCTCTCAGATGTGGTACAATGGATGTGTTCTTATAAATGCATAATAAAAAAATATATTTTAAAAAAAAATAGTGTAGGGCCTGCAGCCAAGTCTGGCTGAGTTTGGTGGCAGTTATATGGAAGTGCTTTTCCTACCAGTAAAGTTCCACATCTAAGCAGTACTCCATGTTAAACAAGATAAAGCTTGAGCACACCGGGTGTGGGTTGCAGAGGCTTGTTTCAAAGTAGATTGTGACAAAGTCAAAGACTGTTGAGAAAAAGCCAAAGCATCTGTTCACAATAGATTATCCACTTGAGGATCACTAGGCATGTGCACATGTAAAATTAAGTACAATATCTGGTAAGTGTATCAGTATAAACAATGAATGATATAGAGGATAAATCCAGGAGATATTTTAGTAACACTTTTTTTAATTAATATACTAGGTTACATAACTGGACACTTGTCCTTATCATTTACATTTCTCTAGTTTTATTATGTTTATGGGCTGCTCTTGTAGCATATACTCATGTTAAATAGCTGTTTTACTGTGCTGAAGATAATTTGTATGTGAAGTCTGTAAAGTCTGATCATTTATTTGCAGAACTACTCAGAGGATTGTGGTGCATTCCACATTGCTAAAGAGCATACAATGTACGGATAACCCTCTTTAAAATGGCTGAACTCAGAGTGATTGTAAGCAATGCTCTAAGGCTGCATGCCAATCTGCTAACTTCAAGAATGTGTGTAGTGTATTTTACCAAACTTTGGAGGATTGTCCCTAGGGATTGCCTAGAGGAGTCTTTTCAGTGGCTAATACATACCCAGTCAACCTATTGACTCAAAATAGCAGCTCATGTGTGTGATCCCATCAATGTGAACAGAGAAAAAACACTTTTTTAGATAGTTCATAGTTTAAAAGGTGAGTGACCTCATTAAAATTCAGAGACATTTTGTTTGTTAGGTGAGTGAATAACTGTACAAAAAGGCTGAGATACAGTAAACGTGGGTGAGTTGACAAAAATACCATGTATCCTGCATATTGCCAAAGGCTATAACCATTATCAGTTGAATAGCTATAAAAGATCAGGCACAGGTTTAGGTTGTTGAATTACTTCCCGTCCACAAACCATATAGTACACTGCCACAATTGATGGATCATGTCATAAGTGATGCCATCAATATCATTTGAGATATGACCAATTATGTCATCACAATGATGTAATTTAACATGTCGTCAGAGATATAATATGCAAGGTCATAAACAGGGAGTGACAGTGGTGCAAAGTTACAGTTAGCTGGGGGCGTGGTCAAGATGGCAGCCGTGACAGGCATGTAGTTCTGAGTTCCGGTCATTGTCCTGGTTGTTCCTCCATCATCCTACCTTAATCACCCCATCTTCTTTGTTCCCCAGGAGAATACATCCCCTGCTGTGTCCTGGGCATCACAGGCCTGAGCGGAGGACTGCAAGAATGACTCAGTGTGGATCAGCATATTGGGGCTGCTGTGTGGGCTGCTGCCAACTGTGGCTGGGGGCCCAAGCTATGACAAGCCACGAATTCTGGAGCTCCATGCCTGGAGATGGGGGCCCCCACTGGTAAAATCAATGGTGGGTGAGCCCACCAATAAATGGTGTGTGGTGGGAACGCCCAGGACACAGACACACTGCTGCCATCGGATCCACAAGCACTGTGGCCATCCAGACCTGAGTGGGGCTGTGCTGCAAGGATCTCGCTGGCAGTGGTGCTGCCCCACAAGCAAAGCTCTATGGCACACCACAGTGATTAGGCAATGGTTCTAGAGGGGTGGGCCCTTGAGGAAACATGCTGTTAGGCAAGGGAGCAGGGCCAACTGTGATACCTGCATTGTACCTTACCTCCCTCGCAAAAGTTTGCCTTGGCACAGAATGGGCAATAGTGACTGCGGCTCTTGGGGAAATGCTCCTGCTGGTGTGATGACCCAGGAAGGACTCTGACTCCCCTGGCAACACTGGGCAGGTGAAGACCTGGCACAGCTCCCATTGGTTAAAGCACTAGCAGGTTGTGCTTTTTACCATGGCAGATGGCTTATCGGTGACAACATAGATGGACAGGTGCTGCTGAGGACTGAGTGTGGCTTTTGAGGGACCAGCGTGCTGTAACCCCAATGGATTGGTCGGAGGCCTTCTCTTACGCCACAGCATGGTGCAACACAAAGGGCACCATCCACACATGTTGAAGGGAGATGGTCCACTGAATCAACTGGAGACTACCTTGACAAAGCACCCAGAGAAGTTGGACAAAATCTTACAGGCAAGTCAGGGCATGAAGATTTTCCCCAGGGAGCCCCCTTACTGCGTGCAGACTACAGAAAGTTGTCTGACAGGGGAGATGATGTGGAACCTGCTATAACTGCAATGCGTCCCACCCTCAGGGAGGTGCATTCCCAAATGCAAACAATGAAAGCGGAACTAGAGCGCCTACAACAGAGAGCAGAAGACACCAAAGGCAGTTAAGATGTAATAATATGCGTTTCACAGGATTACCAAAACTCACAGGGTCAAAACATGGAGTTGTTCTTTGAATGCTAGCTGATAGATGGGGTGCTTGCAGGAAGGTACCAAAATTCTTGGTTACTGAAACAGCACACTGCACCCCGGGATGTCACCCCCCCCACCCAGTAACTGCAAGACTACTGAATTATAGAGGCCGATCTTATTTTACAGCTATTCATAATGAAAGGCCCATGGAAATATGAAGGATCCACTGTTACAGCTTACCTAGACTACACAGCACAGATACAGCAGCTGCTCACATGCACATGCAGCCGTCAAAAAGCAACTCCGTCTCAGGAACCTCAAATATGCCCTCCTGTTCCTCACAAAACTACAGGTGATAGACTCATTCCTTTCAGACATCAGAGGATGTATCAGCCTGGCTACAGGAAAAGGGCAAGTTGCCTTGGACAGGGACAGTCTCCCGTGAGGGAAGCTGGGAGACATGGATGCAGAGACAGAACCACAACTGGAAGAGGGGAAGCAGCCCATCCTCAAAAACAGGCCACCAAAGAAAGAGAACAAGTAGTGGCAGATGTGTTGCACCACAGCAAGAACCCCTTCACTGTTCTGTCATTAGATTTTGGTTCAGACTCATACCGGCACGAATGGTTCAAGTGCCTCGGGAGGAGGAGAAGTTCATGGTCCAGCTCTCACTCCATGATCGGTGGATGACATTGCATGAAACAGGTTGGACCTTTAACATACATGAAACACTTGTGAACCAGCCATTCATAGCAGATTCTGGGCACACCTTGGGGTCAGGGGATCCTGGGGAGGCAGGTGGTCATTGGGTGAGGTGGGAGCCAGTTCGACCAGACCACTATGAAGGTACCCTCACTGTATCACATTTACTGCAAGGTACATTTACTCGTTTCCTATGGATACACACACAGTTGAAGATGCCTTCGATTTTAGTGACAGGGTACCTAATAAGTGCCCAGTTGGGAGTGGCGGGGGTTGGAAATGTGCTTACTTAAGTTGTTGCTGAGTCAGAGATTGGACCAGGTCACATACAATGGGTGCTCAATGAGGGGCACCAGCTGGACACATTGTGGGACTATCTTTGGGACTGGAGGCTTAATGAGGAATGGTTAGACAACATACAGACACTGGTCCCAACGTATAATTTCCTGACTTGAAACATTCGGGCAAGGCAACACCTAGGAAAAGGCATGAGGTTTATGCATATCTCAGATGCCACCACATTCATAGAGCTTGCTTACATGAGACATTCTTGGAAGCCACTGATATGCAGAAAGTGCAGAGAAAATGAAGGAAGAGAGTACGTGGCACAGTGTATTCTGCTTTTGCAAGAGGGTCCTAACCTTAATTTCCCCAGGGGTCCCCTATGTAGAAGTGTCATGCAAAATTGACCCAGAGGGCCAATATGTGGTATTAGAGGGACACTTGGATAGAGATCTCCTCCCGCTGATGGCAATCTATGCACTGAACTTGAAACACTCAGACTTTCTGAACCAGTTGACCCTGGCTATTATGGGGAGAGATCTCCCCCTAAAACTTGGGAACTACCCAGAGTTCCCTGCTGCCTTCCTTTTTTGCATATTATATATATATATCTAACAACATATATAGACATGTACACACACAGCACAGAGGGGAAGCTGGCAGTTTAATTAGACATTTCGAGAGGCTAGGTATCAGGTCCGTGCCACTGTTCTTGTACTGAATTTCTGGGACCCTACTTACAGAAAAGGTATGACTAAAGAAGAGGAACTGCTAATGGGTACTGAATTAGCCCACATAATGTGCAGGAAGGGCATTTGGAAGCATTTACAACATAATGGATTAACAACTCCAAGATGCATAGGGCTCAGACAAAAAAATGAACATGTGGAGTGTATTGCATAAGCAATTTGAGGCTACTTGATTACAGCTGTAAACAATGATGTTTGTTAGACATGCATGTGAGAAATAATTATCTGACCGAACACATGTACAATCTATGACACTACTTTACAAGGTATTACACTTACAATATTTTAAAATAGTGGATGCCTCTTAGGCCGGACCTCGAATGCAATTCAATTCATGCTATAAAATGATGGAAGGGTACCTCAAAGAACAATATTAAGACTAGGGCCCACTAAATGCCCGCAGGAAAGAAATATCACATTTCCATGCAGCTGGAATGTTAATAGGGCAGGTAGAGCACCCAAGTGAGATGGGGTGATCATTACAAGCATGTTCAAGTGTCTTCTTGAGATGTTAAAAGAAAACGTGGGCAAAACATTACACTTCAGGGCAGAAGTGTGGAGTTTACAACCTAGCCAGAACAAACCACTAGGGCTATTTGAAGGCTCAAAATAAGTAATGCCCCGGCTTCACAGGCACAGCATGTGCCCTCCTAGAAGTGGGTTGCAGCAGCACATCCCCTGATTTGACATCCTTTCGGATCACAATGTGCTATGCAACTAAATTAAGCACAACTCAAAATTAGAAAACTAAGTATAAAGAGCTGCAGTGCAAAGCCTTTAAAGGGGAAAATTGGTAAACTCTGAGTTCTAGCTTGAAAAACTCGCTTCTCACTATCTTACCATATGCAGAAGCATGCACTAGAAATGTAAAAGTCAGAAAAAAAAATCATCTTTTTCAGGTCTTAAGCAAACCTCCTCAAAAGAATTAGTTGCAAGAAATAAAGTCAGTCAACTCCCACCTCTGCCCAAGCAACACCAGACAGAATAAAGATCTACATCAGATGTTCTTCTTTTACGTCTGTTAATCAAAGAACGATAGTTTCCAATGCTTTTAAAATATATATATGTTATATTCAACAAAAACAGCAAAAAACAAACTTTGTTTTTTGCTGTTTTTGTTTGCTCTGCCTGATTAATTTCACTTTTGGATTATGACACTAGTGGCTGTAACATTGTCTTCTTTTTGAAGAAGTAATTTGTTGAACTGATATGGGTTTGCGACCCTGTGATATATATATATAATATAGTAGGTTTTGGATCTGCCTCTTCCTCTTGATTGGATTGTTTTCTTCTCTATATAATTTTCCTGCCTCCTAATCAATGCTATTCCTCCCTCAGTCTATTCTTAGTTTGTCACTCTTTAGAAGCATTTCTTCTTTTCTATGTTCTGATTGTATGACCTGTGTCCTTCCATGGCTTGCACTGGGGGAACTATTTTTTTTTCTTTTAGCACACCATGAAATTGGATGTGTATTCATGCTCCCCCTTAATATCGCCCCACTCGGTGTTCCCGCCTCTATCCACAGCTACTCCACTGCTTTCCCCACCTCTACCCATCCAACTTTAATTTTTTTTTTAAGTCACTATTGCTCAACTTTTTATTCCCAGCCCTCACAAACCATAGTTGTTCACTTAGAGGTGCAATGGTTAATATTATGACACATTAGGACCAGCAATGATTGGAACTTGCCAGACTGAGGCAAAATACTTTACAAAGGCAAGACGCTTACCCCATTATGCAAATCATGGTACCCTAAGGTGTTTGAGTATGGTGTCTTCTTTGGAAGAATAAATCTTATAATATTCTCTCACATCATTCATTTCTATGCACTTCACAACAAGCTCCACTGTTATTGTCCACTGTTTCCTTAGGAAAGCCCACACATCTCAGTGGTTTCAGTATGTGAAGGGCATATAATGTCAAATGCTATCTAAAAAATAATCTTTAAAATTAGATCCAAAATTTAAATACGTACCCATTTCCAGGTTTCTTTCCTTCTAACGTATTTAAATGCTGTTCAAGGGTCTCCATTAGACTACTTGGTGCCTGAAATTGAAAAAACAAATACAAGATGTTATTACATTTTGTTAGTCTGTTTGCGAGAAAGCCTGTAATTTGATTTCATCTCTATAAGCACAAAATATTTACGCTGATCTGCAATATTTCTCAATATGAAGGAAGTGCATGCTCATGCTATAAGTCAAGTCTAGAGCAGCCAAGTTTAAGACTGCAATTCCATGCTTGAAACTTTGAAGTCAGAAAAGCAAAGCAAGCTTTCTACACGCGAAAGATTATAATAACGCAAATACACTGTGCATCCTCAATCTGCACAATCTAAAAAATAATAGCCACACATACCATATTCACACTGGTTAGGTTGATGGATTGAATGACCCACCCTACTTCTCCCCATCAAAAAACTTCTCTGGGGTAAATCACAGCTTCCACATCGCTTACACCAGTCCGGTTCAGATGAACCAAAATCTTGTTCTTTAGCCTTCAACCCACTCAGAAACTTTAGTTGGAAAACTTACATCCAAAGCCCACATTATGCATTTAATAGGGCAAGTAATTGGTCAGATTAACACAACTTAATTAAAAAAAGGGGGGGAAATGTTTAGAACACATAGCACAGGTGACACTTTGTCTATCTCCTCAACTCAAGTTATGTACTATGTTGCATCTTTGGGTATCCTACACTCGGACCAAGGGGCCTGCCTTCCCCCACTGGACAATTAACATTAAAATGTAAAGACTGTTACTGATGTCTATTTCTCAAAAATACATATTAATATGATTGGCAGCAAGCTACTCAACAGAAAAGGCCATCAATAGAGTTTGGTGAAGCTGAACATCTGCGATAAAGTGGCAGATGTTCTATCTGGGATATTTAGAGTGAAAAATATTTCAGTACACTCAATTCAGTGAAGGTAAAATCTGCCATTTTGTGGTATAGGTCTCCCATCTGCCAAACACTAAATAAGGTCTCAACACTGGATTATCACTTCACAAAACTGGAAAACAGTGCTACTTACAAAGAAAATCTCGCCACAGGGTTGTTTGGTTCTATTAATATCTTAATTGTCCTCCCTATTGATTTTGAAGTCAATAAAAGGTATTAGCTTTCAGTTACTCTTGATATTGTTGTGTGGTATGTTGTTTGTCATACAAACAACTAAGGGCACACATTGTATCAATGGCTATAAGCAGCACTTTATCTCCTTTCACTATGCCATGTACAGTTTAAATCAATAAATTAAATTGAAAGAAAAGACCTTAGAAAATTAGGCAATTCCAAAATGAGATGGTTAATAAATAAAGAATATAATCATCTAGGTGTACAGAGTTAGGACAACAGAAGAGATTCTTGCATGTATGCCAAAACTGATATTCAGTGAACATGTTCCAAACCAAACACTTGTTTCAGGTCTCCCTCATTTGTTAGCCCATTGCCCTCATTTCAACAGCATCTATTTGCGTAGTGCTTGCCACGTCTGAAGTGCAGCCTTGCCCCCTTCTTCTGATGCAGGGGTGGCACAGGATTTCACCAGTGGAGAAGTGCCCTGTGAACATTGCATGATATTTTTATATGTGTACAGTCACAGTGCAGTTGATTGGCCTGGCACAAAATGGAGGGTGCTGTAGAAAATCTAGCAGTAATCATTAGAGGGTGAGTTCCTTTTCAAGTTTGGATCAGATAAATCTCTAGCTGTCTGACAGATTACTATGATCTTGAAAATGTATATATCATATTCCTAGTAATGTTACATACAGAAAGGTCACCTTCCGTAAGCCCTTGCTCTGATGGAGTAGAAATCCACACTTTAGTTGAGGTCAAAGACCAGCATACATAGAGTGGGTCACCTGGTCAGCCCCTTTCACCAATGGCTTGTAGCCAATATGAGTCACATTTTATATCAACCCACAGGACAGCCATTCAGTGTTTGGTTTGCAAGGCAGTGTGCGTGATGTTAATCTGTCCTTTTACTGTCTGCTTTCATACCCATATAGAAAACCACTGAAAGAACAAACATTGGTATTAGGTATCTGGGTGAGTTCTGGTTGTGAGTGGGTGTTCATAGTGGGGTACAGTTGAGAGCTCTGGAGTGCAGGCTGAAGTAAGTGGGCCATAACTGTGTTCAGATTACATGATCATCCAATCTATGGCCTCTATCCAGTGTGCACATACTGATGGTCACATATGTACAATCTGTATTAACCAATTATAATTATTTGCAACAGAAATGGTGTTATTCTTTTCACATTGCTAACAAGCACTTGTAAAGCCAGAGGGTAATGCTGGTTTTAAGCATATGTTTGTTGTCGTTTAGGATGCCTGGATGCAGAAAGCTCATTAAGAGGTACCTAAATGCTGGTCATGTAGCAAGCTATGTAAAGCACAGTATCTTAGAGCACATGTTTTAATTACTTAGGTCATACATCTTTATGTGTCCCCTTCCCACCATTTTCATCTAATTTAAGCCATGTTGGTCCAGCACAGCCTTTTGCATACAGATAGGTAAAGCTGCCTTAGAGGTGAGAATTATAAATTATGATGTAAAACTGTTGAGTCCTTTGAGTTAAATCTACAACTTTTGGAGCAATAGGGAGAAACCACTATGCTACTTTGCGGCACTCTGAAGCATCTCTGGGAGACTTGGAAGTTGTGTGCTTCATTTGAAGAAAACCAAAGGTCTAACCTCCTCCTTAGTAACACACCAGTCTATGATGGTACATCCAGAGCTCTTGGTGCTACAGACCCTTTAGGAGTGGAGCTGCAGAATTTGTTCCCTAGCGAGTGCTACTTTCTTCAATGCTGAGCATCTAGTAGTCACTCTTGCAGTGTAGTGCTTATCGAAATGTTTTACAATTGACAAAAACAGCAATGTCATTAACACCGTCATTAGCACCCCAGTTAGCAATACTACCAATACTAGCATGATTTCTACCACACCAATCACCACTGCTGTTACCATAGTCACAATTACCACAACCAGCACCATTATAAAAACATCACCACTAGCATTACCATTGTCATCTATTCTACCACTACAACCATTACTACCAGCATCAACACAATTAACCCCACCATTACCACCCCTGTATGACCTCATCAGTACCACCACTTACTAAAATAACCAAGATCACCACCAGTATCTCTACCAACACACACCACTTTAAAAGGTGAAGCAGTGCCTGCTAAATATGTCAGCTGTGTCATAAGTAATTTATATGCTTGTTATGAGTGATGCCTCAGTGCACCACTTTATATTCATAATAACTGTCAACTATTTGTTGTAATTCTATTTCTAGTTCACCACCAATACCAGAATCACTATCACAGACAACACTATCACATCTACTAAGCCAGTCAGAATTACCACCCCTTCATCATTATGACCATAATTATCATCATCACCAACATTAATACTATTAACACTACCACTACCATTGCCACCAATACTATCAAACACCACTACTGCCATCAACAGCATCACTGCCACCACTACTACTGTCATTACCATTACTACTATCACTACCACCGCCCCATTACCAATACCACATGTTTGTGTGTGAGAGCATTATGTTTTTGACAGTGTGTTCTTAAGAGAAGATATGGTGCTACTATCTATAATTTACAAAGGGTACAGTCACTGGCTTTGCTGATGCTTGCAGCTCATGTTCCTAGCAGCAGAGCTAACTACAGAGCAAGAGCAACAACACAATACATTCACTGATTATTTGTGGGTTTTTGTAAAGTCTCTGGGCTGTGTTTGGCCTTCTGGTATCTCCTTCTTCTGATTATTTGTGGTTTTTGTACAGTCTCTGAGTTATGTCTCGCCTCCTGGTATCCCCTTCTTCCTTTATGGTATCCAATAAACACAAATTGCACATCGTCATCCCTCTTGCTTATAAGCTGGATGAGGAGATTGAGAAAATCATGCATTTCCCAGTACTATCACAGACGTCTCATTGCTCTCAACAGTTCATCTCCCCTTTTCAGCTCAGACAATCCAGGAATGTCAAAGCGGCTTTACTAATGCAAAATATGTAGCGATTTGATGTATAATGCACTACTATGTGTTCATGCGGTAAGGTAAATATTCCTTACCCAGTGACCATCTGATTATATCATGTTAGTGCTAAAGATTCACGTGTTCCACATACTACTGCCATCTAGTGTTGGGTGTGGATATTAGCAAATTGTTTTTCTTCAATCTTCTTTTCCAGCCACAAGCTCTGTTGTGACTCCATCCTCACCCACAATGCACCAAGCCAAAGACACCACCTTGGATATTTTTCTGCTCAGCTGTTGAGTAATATAATTGAAGGTTAGTGTTGAAGACAGAATAGTATATATCAGGTGTCTCCAATCAGTCAATCACAAGTTATCAGTAGCTCGCAGGCTTGAGTTCATTTTTAAATTGGCACCAGGTCCCATTTTCCTTTTAAATTTAAGGGAAGGATGTGTTTGATTTACATTACAACAGGCTGCCTATAGCAGGGCCAGATAACGGGCAGTGCTGGACTCAGAAGTATGACCCATGAAGAGGCACAAAGGTGAAGAATTGAAGTACTGAATTATTTAACTCTTAAATAAAAGCCCTTGTCAACTAAATATTGGAGGGTGAGAAAAAATGATGTTTCAAAACACTTCTAAATGGCAGAAATTTAAAATGAAGAGTTAAGTTACTGATTTGTAAATGCCACACTTTGAAATGGGAGAAAATTAAATGTAGAGTTAACTTAATGATTAAGATAACTCTTAATTTTATTTTTCTCCCATTTCAAAGTGTGGCATTTACAAACAGCAGGCCTCTTGCTCCCAAAAGGTAGAAGGTACTGCAATATTGCTTGCTGAATAATACAGCCATAATGTTTATTGGGACAAATTTAAAGGGAAGACAAATATTTCTATGAAACATTAAGGGGGTTATTACAACTTTGGAGGAGGTGTTAATCCGTCCCAAAAGTGACGGTAAAGTGATGGATATACCACCAGCCGTATTACGAGTTCCATAGGATATAATGGACTCGTAATACGGCTGGTGGTATATCCGTCACTTTACCGTCACTTTTGGGACAGATTAACACCTCCTCCAAAGTTGTAATAACCCCCTAAGTCTTAACATTTTTTCTACTTTAAATTAAGCCAATTATGTCTTAATGATTTATGAAGCAAGATCCTTCACTTTAAATTCTTCCCATTTAAGCATGCAGAGTCTACAGGTCACTGGGTGCAAAATGCCTGCTTTTTATAAATGCAACATTTTGAAATGGGAGAAAATTTTAATGATACGGTTTATGAAATCCATATTAACAACGATAACTTTTCACTTTAATTTTCTCCCATTTCAAAGTTTTACAGTAACACACAGCTGGCATCTTGTTCCCAGTGGCTGGTAGATCCATTGCCATTTTTATAACTGAAAAATACACCCATTTGTTTTTTTTTTTAAATGGGAGAAATTTCAGCTGGAGAAACATTTTCAATATTATGAACATTTTTGCAGAACATTTTTCTGCACTTTACATTTCTCCCATTTAAAAGAAATGGTTGTACGTGTGTGTTATATTATGTAATAGTGTCACATATGGCTAAAAGTCTCTCCTGTCTCACAAGTACAAACACAGCCTCTCAGTGTCCCATGCACACATCCCATTCATACACACAGGTTCATACTTCCCCACACATTATGTTCTTGTCACACACAGTACAGCAGCCTAGTCATTTTGTCCTTAGTCAGAGTATTTTGTTCAAAGCATCACATGTTGCTCTATTGACATTAGGCTTAATGTCGAGGAATGTAGGCTTGGTGGTCTCTGGTAACAATGTTTGGCCTTTAGAAGCTCACAATGATTTTCAATGATTAGAAGTAGCTCTCACGATAGAAAAGGTTGGTGAATCTTTGTATTTACTGTACTTTGTTGAATATTATTATATTATGATTGACATACATGCTTTTCACCAGCATCTAGGTAGAAGGGTAGGCACAATTGTATCTACAGTACTACAAGCAACAAGCAGATGGTTACAGGGTAAAGGTTTCCAATCAAAGTCTGCGTGGCTGTAGGTACACATGCTCTGCATGCACTGTGAAGCAGTTTCTCATCGAAGCAGAGGCTAGGGAGTGGATAATGTGCATGTTTGAAACAAGTTCTCAGCACTACCTAGCCAACTAAAGCCTATTGACTGGCCTAAAAGATCACACAGTAACGTCTAGCAAATCCATGTGATGTTGGCCATGTAGCAAGCTTGCAGATGTCTGCTAAAGGAATGTTTCCCAGAAAAGCCATAATGGCATGATTCTTACAAGTGGAATGTAGTCAGAGCATTACATGTTTGTGTACTTTTAATAAACCAACTGGCAATATCTGCCTTGAAAATTGGGTTTCACATGTGATGCTTCACAAAAACCACAAAATAGTTGCTGTGTCTGAATGATAGATGTGGTCAAGCGACAGAATCTTGGTGTGAAAAAATAAAAACATGGCTAACTCAACAGGCTGATTAATGTGAAAAGAGGAAACCATTTTGGGCATGAGTATTAGGTTTTTCCACAAAACCACCCCACCTCTATGAAAATGAACGAATGGTTACTTTATGATCAAAACCTGAAACTCGCGGAGCCTCTTGAGATGTGACAGCAATTATAACAGCTTCTTTCCATGTCAAGAATTACATGTCACAGGTGCACAGTGATGGGAGAAGGAGCACTAGTAATTCTGATAAAGAACGATATTGAGGTCCCAAGCTAGTGCTGAAAGGGTCATTTGAGGAGTTACTCACTTAAGGCACTCAATGAAGGGCTTGATAACAGGAATCTTAAATAAAGACATATGCTCCCTATTCTGGATAAAGGTTGCTACCACAGCTAAATGTAGACAGACATGTATGCCAATTGCGTGTTTTGCAACTGCTAGAAGCAACAATTCCATGCACAGAGACTTTGAGGGTGGGTGGGTGTGTGTGGTTACCCATGCAATAGTGTACAAACATTTCTCACTCCGCTGCATACTAGGCATGCGTGCTTTACATATGCTGCTCAGCAGGTTTGAGGTAACCAAACTCTAAGACCTCAGGTACCAGATGGCTAGATTCAGCTGTCTGCGTTCTGGTCATGTGAACTGATCATGAGTCAGCAGAACCTGTCTCAGTAGGTGTTTTTTGTGTAGGTGTACAGATATCTCCAGAAGCACGGAACATCAAGGTTGCCTCACCCACGTTGGAGCCATAAGCTTGAGGGTGATTGACACTATCTTTCTCACCAAATATGGAATCAGAAGAAGTGGTAGAAAAGCATAATCAAATATCCCTAACCATTTATTCTTACTGCTTTGCCATGGGACTGTGGGTACATGGATATCAATGGTGGAGTGCTCCATGGGGAAAGTACCTTGGAGGACATGGGGATACATCTCCAATTTTCTGGACTTGGTTCCTGTTTAGCAGATCCCTAAAGTTGTTGCCCACCACTGGCACATGCTCTGCTAGTATCTAAATATGATGCAAATGACCCAATGCCAAATGTTAGGGGCCACTGAAGACAGTAGGGAGCGAGTGAGTTTTAGATGCAGTACTTTGCTTTCATGATGTCTGTCTTTAAAGTATTGTTTTGCCTTGAATAAGTTTGTAAAATGTTCTGAGAACTAGGCTAATTGCCATAAGTTAGAGTTAATTAATATGGCCACACTGTTCTTCTCACATCCATGTATCTTGTAGAGTGGTGCTCCCAAACCCATGAGTGAGGCATCCTTGATAAAGGTCACCTGTGAAAGTGGATTGAAAAACGGCATAATCAGCTACAAGTTTTTGCTGTTTTACCAAAGAAGGAAACAATGAATCAAGGGCAGCACCCATACTAGATCCTACTACCGACCCTTCACTTGTGACCATTGTCTCACTAGATACACTTACAAAGAGTGCATGTGCAGCCTTGCTCGCAATACTACTGCAAAATATGAAGTCATTACCCCCCCGTAGTCTCATTACCGTATTCATCATGAGAGGACACCATGCCTGAAAATGACGCAGAAGCTTTTAGAAGGCTTTGTTGTGGCAGCATTTAGAACACCATCAAAATGGCTGAACTTGCTGGGGCTTGAAATGGTATTTTGTTTACATTA
Source organism: Pleurodeles waltl (assembly GCF_031143425.1). Lineage (NCBI taxonomy): Eukaryota > Metazoa > Chordata > Amphibia > Caudata > Salamandridae > Pleurodeles > Pleurodeles waltl. The sequence continues at coordinate 1,740,432,776 of NC_090440.1, read as the reverse complement.
AGGGTGAAACCTAATTTGTCTAACAAAGACAACAACGTCTCACAGTGTGTGCTAGGCAGTGCTCGTTGCTACTGCTCTTATCACATAGTTGTCTGGCTAAGGAAGGATATGAATGGAGTTTCTGTGCAGCCACTGCAGCTAGATATTCTGCAAACACCCTTAAGTCTTTAGTGAACTTGTAGGGTTCGGATCTGGTAGTTTTGTCCACTTATCACAAAGAGCAAGAGGCAGTGGTGAGTTAGGTTATGGGGGTGTTAAAGCAGGCATTCTTGAGATCAAGGACCACCACATAATCCTCTTTGCCAATCAGTGGGATGACATTTTGCAGAGTCACGTGGAAGTGTTTTGACAGGATGTTGCAGTTTATTGGCCTCAGGCCTAGAATCTGTCACTTAGTCCCACCCTTTTTGGGTGTCAAGAAATGAAGGAAGTAGACTCCTTTGCTTTGTGCTGTGGGTGTACAAGTTCAACTGCTACTTTGGCTGGGGCACTTGTAATTCCTCCTTTTGCAGCCGTAGATGCTCAGTACTGAGAATTTGCAAGTAAACCGGTATATTTGGTGGTATGATGTGGATCCTCAGACCGCACCCCTGCCATAAGATAGAGGCCACCAATTTGTTGGAGGTATTTCCTCCACTGTAGAAGGAAGAATCTCAGTCTCCCACCCCCCCAAAATAATTGTGAGATTGTGGGGGAGTAACTGCTTCGAGGCAGTGACGCTGTTGTTGCAGTCACCTCTACCCTTGGATATATCATTGCTATGGTGGCAACCATTGCTGAAGGATTTGGGTCCTCTGTGTCCTCAAATGACTTTTGGTGGAGATACTCTTGCCTCTGAGGAAGCACAGAAATTTTAGACCCTCCTCTGCCTTCCTGTTTTTCTGAAGGGAGAACTTGGTATTGAGGTCTGTATGGTCATCATTGCCTTGGCAGTCTCCATGTCCTTCTTTACTTACTCCAGTATTGAAATGAGCTTGTGGGTCAAACAAATGCTCACAGATGGACACATTGAGGAGCTGCTGATGCATTACTAGCCTGAAGCTGGAGACTCCCAGCCACATGATTCACCATAGCAGGATGCTGGTGATCATCTCTGATGAGGGGCTATCAGCAGTGTCAAACAAATGACTGACATTGGCATTGGAGATACATTTTTCTTTTGCCACCAATCATGGCCATTCTGGTGATAAGCTTCAGGGTAAGTGTAAAGTGTATGACTATTTCCATCTCCTCCAAGGATGGTGGTCGAATCTGGTTAGCAGTCAGACTGAACTGGCAATCTCCTCTGTGAAACCAGACACGCTTGCCAGCCACATTACTACTCTCCCTACCTGGGGAGGAGCACCAATGTCTCCTGAGCTACGTCACTCTTTTGAGCCGTGCAGACTACTACTGGGTCAAGCACGACTTGGCCCTGATATAAACCATGTCTTTAGATGCTTTGTGTTTCTTTTTGACCCAGTGTTTGGCAACCCTAGCCTTGACTAGGTCTTTAAAGTTGTCTCTGTGGTCTTATGCTAAGGAGTATTCAAAGCTACTGGAGGTTTCAGTCCTGAAGAGCTTCTCGACCAACAAACTGTCCTCCTCTTGTACTATGTGAAGTTTCACATTTTGGTGCTGTGCTTCTCTCTTTGCAACTGTGTGGTATTGTCAGGAGGAGAGGAAAATCTGACATGGTCGGGGGGGTCTCAGTCTGGATTGTCCGGGGAGGGTCAAGTCGATAATCTTCCCCGAGTGTGAAAGATCATAATATGGATTCCGCTGGGAAATGTGGGCTGTTGTGGTCCGAGTCACTGTGGTTTGAATATGGTGAGGAGTGTGGCAACTAAGTGTGAGGCCAAGGCGGGAGTGGCAGTGTGGTAGGCCAAGGGCCAGAGCGAATTGTGGGTCCCAGTCCCAAACCTTCTCAATAGGGGGTAAAACTATGATCCTGCAAAGTTTGCCCTTCAAAAATAAACCTTCTCCATTTAGAAATTTGGTGTGTGTGTGTGGTTATTTGTGTAAGTGAGGTCTAGTTAGGATTTTTCTACATGAAAGTATAGATGAAAAAAATTCTTCTGCCCCAATAGCAGGCACCTTGGGATAGCTGCAAGGCAACTCAGAGCTCATTAAAGTGTAGTCAATTTAGCTTTGCACTTAGGGTTAAATAGAAAGGGTGCACTCTTCATAATATACCCCCCACTCAAACACACACACACACAATCTTTCTTCTTCAAACATGACCTTAATCCTTTGGGAGACTCCGTGATAACATTACAAGGTGAGCCTCATTAATAGCAATCCAGCAATGATGTCTCTTTGCTGGAATGGACGGTCTTGATCTCTGACACAGAAAATAGCAGCAGCAATTTCCTGCCACCAAACAACCAGGAAAAGAAAGGTTTTTTGGTCCTGGACCTCAAACATTTGAACCCGATGGATGGAAACAAAACCTGTAGTGTAGTCTTTATGTGCATTGTGGGCTAAGAGTGGAGTCACAACAGATTGTGAGAGTCAAAAACAACTTACAAACACTCAACACTATGTGGCAGGAGTATGTAGAGCATGTGTATCTATAGCTACACATGCTACAAATATAATATTTTATATTTCTTAGAACAGATTTCAGATGTGCTATTCTTGATGCCTGTTTTGTTTCAGTACTACATTAAACCACCAACAAACCACTTCTATATATGTATGCTACTCAAGAAAGCAAGTTGTTGCTCCACGTCCATACTTTTGCTCTTAACTCACATCACCAACCTGGAGAGCATTTCCATCTTACCAGCTTACGTTATCATGGCGATGAATCAGTCTTTCTGTGGAGAGTGTTCCAAAAAGGCCTATGAGGGCTTGTTCACCTTTTGGGACCCTATCTGTGAGGATGTCACCCTCTTCCAAACTGACGCCTTCTACTTAAGATTGTTGACAAAATATGAGGAAGGAGGCTTATGCTGGAGGCAGGGAAGGGGCGCATTCAGAGCATGTGTAAAATCCTGTGTAGGTAACATCAGTTTAAACTAAGTCTTTAAACACTACAACCAGAGGACAAGCAGGTGCTGCTAGGTTAATTAGATGCCTTTCTTAACTACACACCTGTAAGATAGCACTTCGGTGCAACACTGAATTTTACTTTACTTAGGGTTCTTCTCCATTCAGAGCAATGGAGTTGCATTATTCCCCACCGATACCTGCTGATTCCTTGCATACCCTTGTGTTAGACCGCTCCTTGATCTCTTTAGTGCTGATTTTCTGGGACGATATAGTAAGAACCATATTTTATTGTCAGTCTTTCAAGACAAAGTCCACAGAGCTAGCAGATTATGATTGAGTGAACTACTTGGCAACAGAACCAAACGAATGATCAGTGAATCCCACAATCTCTACAGGACTTGATAGATTATTGCACTACATCTTTTCAACCGTACTTAATACTTGTGATACGCCAACTTTAACAGAAGAAGGTTCCAAGAAAAAACTGCTAGTTCAACCCTCATCCATGAAGACAAGAGAATGCCTATTTGCAGTTGAGGTTGCTTGTTGTAATGCCATTTAGGATACACATTGGCTTCATGGAGGACTCAAAATGTTACATTTCTCAACGGGAGGCCTGGCTGCCTGCTCTAAATTAGACACTGGAGTCAAGTGATCAAGTACCTCAAAGAATTCTTACAGGTGCGGGGGAGGTCACCCCTACCCTGAATTAAAGGGGGTCTGCTCATTTCACTGTATTCTTCCTAAAAAGGATACAATAGCTCAGGTGTGGTGCCCAAATACCCACTCGATCAACATGCTTGCTCTTCCCTGAACCTGACTATTCCTGATAATGCTCACCTCAGGAAAGAAACATGTATTCAAGGACCCTGCTGCCAAGGTTTCTCCCTCTCAATAAACAAGGACTAATCATCCACGTGGGCGAGTTTCCCTAGAGACGATCAAGGATCATTTTTCACAGAGGCTGTCCCACTATGCCTCAGATTCTCAACCTTGTTTCTGTCCTGGAGAACCGGGAGCTCCTATTGTCTATTCCTGGGCATCTATGACTAGCACCCATATGCATAATTGCATCTCGCACCCTTGCTGAAGTTTGTCATCTTATTTTAAGGCACAAAAATGTATTAAAAAACAGTAAATTAGTAAATAAGTCAATTAATACGGCCAATGATTATAAATGTATCTATGTATAATACAATGTCTAATATAAATAGCAATTCACAACACTGAATCTGAAAGCTATACTAAAACACCAAGAATGATATAACAATCTCACACCTAATAATTTACTAAATACATGATTTATCTCTTTGACTTCAAAAAGGTCATACTATACATAACATTCATTAAATATCTAACATGGTAAAACTAAAGTCTGCCCATTCTGGCTTGTTCAGGCAGTGAGGGGATAAACTTTGGACAACTATAGATATAAGCTAAGTCTAAGGGCCACATTATATATGTGACTTTTCTCACCCCAAGCAGTCACCTACACTTTTACTAATGGAGTTTCATACTGATCCACGTAACCAGAAAGTTATAATATTATGAAAACATCAAAATTGCCCATTGGCAAAGAGCCGGATATTGCCCCAAACACATGAAAGATTTGTGAGGAACACATACAATTTCTCTTCAATTGATTTTTATTACTTTCATGGAGCGGTCTGCATTTTTACGCATGTAGCCTTATACTTAAAATTACTATTTGCTGGATCCAAACAAATCTAAATCTAGAATATATAATTTCTGTTGTCAATAATGTATATTATGCAACATCTTTCCTGACTTAGCTAATTAAACCTTATTTAACTTCTACCATATAAAAATGAATATCGAGCAGTAAGGGCCAGATGTATCATGAAGGCCTTTTGCGATTCGGAATTTGCGATTTTTAAGAAATCGCTATTTCCGACTCGTAAAATGCCATGTATCACATTTGCGAATCGGTAATAGCGATTTCTTAAAAATCGCAAATGCTATTACCGATTCGCAAATTGCGATACCGGCCCCATTCGCACCTATGTGCGAATTTTTTGCATTTATACAATTGTGATTTCTTAATGAGAAATCGCAATTTTGGAAATGCAAAACCCCAGGGTGCTGGGGGCCTAAGGCCCCCTCTGCTGCACCCCAAAACTTGGTGGTAAATAGCGATTCCTAAATGCCCAAATCGCATTTAGGAATTGCTTCAAACATGTGCTAAGGAATCGCAAATAAGGAATCCTTATTTGCGATTTCTTATTTAGAGAGTCGCAATTTTAAGGAATCGCTATTTTAGCGATTCCTTAAAATTGCGTTCAGAATGTCTTTCATACATTCTGAAATGGCTTTTTGCATTCGCAAACGGGCATTCGCACAGTTTGCAAATGTAAAATACCTCAATACATCTGGCCCTAAGTTCTGTATTTAGCAATCCATTATAGATCTCACAACAATTAGGTGAACATTGCACTAATATAGAAAAGACCTAAAGCATATGGTCTATTGCGTATGTGGATCTAAAATAGATTGTACAAGTCCAACCAGATAATCCAGAATTTATGCATCTGGTTAGTAGTATAATAGGTTCCTTGAATTCACTGTCAGAAATTAATATTTATCCTATTTGAATGACAAACAGGATTTGCTTTAATCAGGGCCACAATTCCTCTTCAATGTGCTGTTCCTTTCTATGTCGTATGCCCTTGTTAAAATGCATCCTCAAAAGAAATTGCCATGGATTTACTTCAGCCCCTCAAAGTGCAATATACGCTAATTAGTTTGGTGCTGCTATCGTTATAAATTCAATTTTTTACAGTGAAGGTGTTGATCAGTTATCTGTAGCACCTACAACAAAATCTAACATGGCCTAAATCTTGAATACCTCTATTTAATTTGTTTTGCCAACATATAAATCGAGTTAAGCCCTATAAGATAGAAAGAATGGTATATTTTAATACCATTCAATTTTTGCTTTGCAATAATGGGTCATACTCACTATAAGGTTACAGATTACATTTATGGCAGATAACACTTTTCCTTAAATGCTAACCTTTTTACTGCCTCTGAAATCCTTCCAGTTTACATCTAAGATTCATGACAATGATGCAATCGCCTAATACTCGTTTGTCACCGGAAGCTGCAATTTCTCTAGAAACTTGTAGTCATTTTAAAACCCTGATAAATGTGGCCTCTAACTCTTTCACTTAAGCATGCACCTTAATTAAAACTCTACATGGGAAAGGCAAATCTGTAGAAAATGTGTGGCAAAATTACATCTTGTTAACGAACACCCTTGGTGGGCAACTATACAGAGCACAGATTTATCCATAAACCACAATAGTTTGCTTGGAAAGGTCTTTGTAATGCTTTAGGCGTACTACCACAAGGTATTCTAAGTTTTCAGTAATTACATTTTGATAAAGTCCTCTTAATATTCCCGGTGGGACTGCAAAGAAGGATTTGTTTTTTAATCATTTACCAGAAGGTACATTCTATTATCACTAATTGTTTCCTTAAGGAACCCATGCTCAAGATTAGTATTATTTAAGGGAAGCAAAGTCATCCACATTTTGTGTGACTGTAGAAACTGTGACCCCTGTACTGTGGCCTTCAATTTGATGATTCCTTATCACTCCAAAGTCTCCATTGCTCAAGAAAATATTAGAAAAAAGTAGACACAATAGACGGCTGTGACATTTGACTTTCTCCGAAACAAGTTGTGGGAACAGGTTATCAGTTATTCCAGGTATGATGTTTTAAAGCACTTTACTTTATGGCAAATGGACACATGCATCTCCAAAGCCAAATGTTTCCAAGCTAGACCATAAAAAGTCCCAGTCAAGTGAAACAGAAGAAGCGGCCTTTTGAAGCATGTTGTTAGCTGACCAGCCTTTAATGAAGGCACTGTTATAACTATAAATAAGAGGGCTTTTCCACATGTTTTTTTTTAACCTAGGCCCAGATTTGGCCGAGGGGTTGTGTCGCCATTGTATTACGTAAGGTGACGCAAGCCCTCAAGTAAGGTTTACTATGCCATGCAAAGCTCTGCATGGCTCTGAGTGGCATAGTACATCTGGAGTAACATGGCAGTGCAAGTCACTGACTTGGGTTACTCTGCCATGGGAAGGAGTTCCATCAGCGGAGCATGGGTGTTCTTATGCATCTACTCATGGGTCCTGGCACATACCCAGATTTACTAGCACTAGCAAACCTGAGAATGCGTCAAAATGCTACACTTTACCAGTCGAGGAGTAACAAGTAGAAATACGTTTATTTTTCCTCTTTCTAAGTGTGTTTCATTCAGCAGCACACATAAAAAGAGGAAGAAAGTCTGAGAAGATTATTTTTGTGTAGAATGATGCCCCTTCACGCACAAAACAATCCTGCCTGCAACGCAGACACCGTTGCAACATAGAACAAAAGTGCCTGCGTTGTCGCTAGACGGCACTCAAGTGTGCCATCACACAGACAGCTGGAATGTGCCATATCTTATTAGATATGGCGCATTCCTGCTACTTCCATTTGCTGCAGTGAAGGAAATTGTCTTGTCGAGTTGTGCTGCATCCAATGTTAGTAAATCTTCCCCTAGTATTTAATGATATAGTCCTACAATCTTCCTCCACTAGACCTTTATGCATCACACTAAAAGATAGCTTCAGCTGACAGTAAGCCCCGTTCTAGCTGGTTGGCTTGTTTTAATTTCTCCCTTACCCCTTGTTTTTGATTGGCAGAGTTCTATCATTCCATTGATGACATCAAGGAAATATTTTTCTATTTTATTTTTAAGTACTTTGATTCGTTATTTAGCTTTCAAATCAAATCAAAAACATTTATAAAGCGTGCAACTCACCCGTGAGGGTCTCAAGGCACTAGGGGAAGGGGGTTACTGCTGCTCGAAGAGCCAGGTTTTGAGCTGCCTCCGGAATGCAGGGTGGTCCTGAGGTTGGCAGGGAGGGAGTTCCATGTATTGGCCGCCAGGTAGGAGAAGGATTTCCCACCTGCTGTGGTTTGGCGGATGCGAGGGACGGTGGCGAGTGCGAGGTTGGCGGAGCGAAGTTGACTGGTAGGCATGTAGAAGCTGAGGCGACGGTTGAGGTATTCGGGTCCCTTGTTGTGGAGGGCTGTGTGTGCGTGGGTGAGGAGCCGGAAGGTGATCCTTTTGTTGACGGGAAGCCAGTGAAGGTGTCTCAGGTGGGCGGAGGTGTGGCTGTTGCGGGGTATGTTGAGGACGAGGGGGCCGGAGGCGTTTTGTATTCGCTGCAGACGTTTCTGGAGTTTAGCGGTGGTTCCTGCGTATAGGGTGTTTCCGTAGTCCAGGCGGCTTGTGACGAGGGCGTGGGTCACAGTTTTTTCTGGTGTCGGCGGGGATCCAGCGGAAGATCTTTCAGAGCATGCTGAGAGTGAGGAAGCAGGAAGATGATACGGCGTTGACTTGTTTGGTCATGGTGAGAAGTGGGTCCAGGATGAATCCGAGGTTGCGTGCGTGGTCTGAGGGGGTAGGTGCGGTGCCAAGGGCCGTGGGCCACCAAGTGTCGTCCCAGGCGGACGGGGTGTTTCCGAGTATGAGGACTTCCGTTTTTTCTGAGTTCAGTTTCAGACGGCTGAGTTTCATCCATTCTGCGACGTCTTTCATTCCATCTTGCAGGTTGGTCTTGGCGCCGGTGGGGTCCTTGGTGAGGGAAAGTATCAGCTGAGTGTCGTCGGCGTAGGAGGTGATGTTGATGTTGTGTTTGCGTACAATGTCGGCAAGGGGGCTCATTTAGACATTGAAGAGAGTCGGGCCGAGCGAGGAGCCTTGTAGGATCTCGGTGGGGCCTGAGCGGAACGGAGGGAGGTAGACTCTTTGGGAGCGGTTAGAGAGGAAAGAGGTGATCCAGTCCAGGGCCAGTCCTTGGATACCGGTGGAGCGCAGGCGGGATGTTAGGGTTCGGTGGTAGACGGTGTTGAAGGCAGCTGAGATGTCAAGCAGGATGAGGGCGTTTCTCTGTTGTCCCTCAGAGTTCTGATGTCGTCTGTGACTGAGATGAGGGCGGTTTCTGTGCTGTGGTTGGCTCGGAATCCGGACTGGGAGGGGTCGAGTAGGTTGTTGTCTTCAAGGAAGTTGGTCAGTTGCTTGTTGACGGTCTTCTCGATGACTTTGGCAGGGAAGGGGAGGAGCGAGATGGGGCGGAAGTTCTTCAGGTCGCTGGGGTCTGCCGTAGGTTTCTTCAGGAGGGCGTGTACTTCCGCGTGTTTCCAGCTCTCGGGGAAGGTGGCAGAAGCAAACGAGCTGTTGATGATGGTCTGGAGAAGGGGGGCGATGATGTCGTCGGCTTTGTTGAAGATGAAGTGTGGGCAGGGGTCCGAGGGGGCACCGGAGAGGATGGAGTTTATGGTAGCTTTGGTCTCCTCCGCGCTGATGTGAGTCCAGGCGTTGAGGGTGATGGCTGGGGTTGTAGGTTCTGTGGTGGATGGCTGGGTCTGGTGTCCGAAGTTTTCGTGTAGGTCGGTGATCTTATGATGGAAGAAGGTAGCGAGGGAGTTGCAGAGGTCTTGTGAGGGCGTGATGGAGTTGGAGTTGGCGTTAGGATTGGAGAGCTGTTTGACGATGTTGAAGAGTTCTTTGCTGTTGTGAGTGTTCTTGTCCAGTCTGTCTGTGAAGGAAGTTATTTTGGTGGCGCAGATCAGCTGATGGTGTTCGCGGGTGGCGTTTTTGAGGGCAGACATGTTTTCTGCGGTGTGGTCTCTGCGCCAGCCTTTCTCGAGGGTACGGCAGTTTTTTTTGGATTCCTTGAGGGTGTCTGTGAACCATTGAGGTTTCCTGGTTCTGGTCTGTCTTGGGACGCGTCTTAGGGGTGCGAGGTTGTCCGCGCAGTTAGTGATCCAATGAGTGAGGCTGAGGGCTGCGTTGTTTGGTTCGGTGGAGAAGGTAGGTTGGTTGTCGCTGAGAGTGGAGAGAAGCTGTTCCGTGGGGATTTTGTTCCAATGTCGGCGTGGGATGGGTTGTGTGCGGAGGTGGAGAGTCGTGCGTCTGAAGGTGAAGTGGACACATCTGTGGTCGGTCCAGTGTATTACGGAGGAGTGGCTGAAGGATACGTGGTTGCTGGCGGAGAAGATGGGGTCGAGCGTGTGTCCGGCGATGTGGGTGGGGGTGTTCACCAGTTGCTTGAGACCGAGGTTGGCGAGCAGGGTGGTGGTGTTGGGGTCATTGTTCTGCTCCAGGTGGAAGTTGAGGTCTCCGAGGAGGATATAGTCCGGCGAGGCTAGGGCGTGCGGGGAGATGAAGTCAGCGATAGACTCTGATAGCTGAAGAGGGTGCGTGGTCCAGGGGGTCTGTAGATGAGAGTTCCTCTGAGGGTGGTCCTGGGGTCGGTGTGGATCTGGAAGTGCATGTGTTTGGCGGCGAGGGGGGTGTCTTCGGTGGAGGTGGTGACGTTGGAGTCCTTGAAAACGATGGCGATTCTTCCACCGACTTGGTTGGTGCGGTCTCTCCTGGTGATCTTGTAGCCTTCGGGGATGGCTATGGCGATGTCGGGGGCCGAGGAGGCGTTCATCCAGGTCTCAGTGACGAAGACGACGTCCGGTGGAGTTCAGGAGGTCCCATAGTTCAATGGCGTGTTTGTGGAGGGAGCGTGCATTGATGAGGATACATTTGAGATGATTATTGGCGCGTGGGCTGGCGGGCGGGGTGCAGTCGCGGTGGAAGGTGTGCTTGCAGGTCAGGCATGCGAAAGGTCCATGAGTGCGTTTTGGGTTGGCTTGGAAGCAGGTTCTAGAGCGTCCCGGGTTGAGAGCGTGGAGGGAGGTGGGGTCATAGCGGCGATGCAGGGTTTGGGAGTGCTGGGGGCCAGGGGTCGTGGCGCTGGGCGCGGTCCAGCCACGGACGGGCTTGCCTTTGGCGTGCCAGCGGCGCGGCTGCCATAAGAGGGGGGGTGGGCCGAGCAGGAAAGCAGAGGGCGGGGGGGTCAGGTAGAGGGGAAGGGAAAGAAGATAGGGAAGGGGGGATTACAGAGGAGGAGAGGAGTTAGGAAGAAAAGAAGAGAGGAATAGAAGAGGAAGGAGAGAAGACCACAGAAGAAGAGGAGAGGCGAGTCCAGAAGAAGAGGAGAAGACCACAGAAGCGGAGGAGAGAAAAGTCCGGAAGAAGAGGAGAGACGAGTCCAGAAGAAGAAGAGAGAAGAGTCCAGAGGAAGAGGAGAGAAGAGTCCAGGAGAAGAGGAGAAGACCACAGAAGAGGGGAGAGGAGCACAGAAGAAGAAAAGAACACGCAAGGACAGGGTGCAGAGGAGGAGAAGAGCACAGAATAACACAGATAAAGAAAAGAAGAAAAGAACGCGCAAGGACGGGGTGCAGAGGAGGAGAAGAGCACAGAAGAACACAGATGAAGAAAAGAACACACAGGACGGGGTGCAGAAGAAGAGAAGAACACAGATGAAGAAGAGAACACGCAGGATGGGGTGCAGAAGAAGAGAAGAACACAGATGAAGAAAAGAACACGCAGGACGGGGTGCAGAAGAAGAGAAGAACACAGATGAAGAAGAGAACACGCAGGATTGGGTGCAGAGGAAGAGAAGAACACAGAAGAGGAGCAGAGCACGAGGAAAAATGCGGTGAGGAAGAAGAGAAAGAAGAGAAGAACACAGAGGAAGAGCAGAGCAGGAAGAAAACGCGGTGAGGAGGGAGAGATAGAAGAGAAGAACACAGAGGAAGAGCGGAGCAGGAAGAAAATGCGGCGAAGAAGAGGAGCGGGACACAGAGGAAGAGCAGAACACGAGGAAAGTGCAGTGAGGAGGAAGAGAGGGACACAGGAGAAGAGCAGAGCCGGAGGAAGATGGCTACCAGAGGGAGGAGCAGAAAAGCGAAGGGAGATGGACAGAGAGAGGACAGCAGAGGTACAAAGAAAAAGATGGAGGACAGAGCAGAAGACAGAAGTTCTGAAAAACAGAGGTGAGTAACGAGGGGCTGGGCGAGGGGAGTAGTTACAGTTTAGCTGATCTTGCTGGGAGGTGGCAGGAGCCTGGGCAGGTGGAGCTGCAGCGGCGTGGGAAGCGACCTATCCTACGGTCGCTAACTCTGTGCCATAGGAGGGAGGAGGGGGGAGGGGTTAGCTGGGGGTGGGAGACGTGGCGACGAATGGGAGCAGGGGGAGGCGGGGCCGAGCGGGAGAGCAGAGGGTGGGGGGGTCAGGTAGAGGGGAAGGGAAAGAAGATAGGGAAGGGGGGATTACAGAGGAGGAGAGGAGTCAGGTAGAAAAGAAGAGAGGAATAGAAGAGGAAGGAGAGAAGACCACAGAAGAAGAGGAGAGAAGAGTCCGGAAGAAGAGGAGAGAGGAGTCCAGAAGAAGAGGAGAGAAGAGTCCAGAGGAAGAGGAGAGAAGAGTCCAGAGGAAGAGGAGAGAAGAGTCCAGGAGAAGAGGAGAAGACCACAGAAGAAGAGGGGAGAGGAGCACAGAAGAAGAAAAGAACACGCAAGGACGGGGTGCAGAGGAGGAGAAGAGCACAGAAGAACACAGATGAAGAAAAGAAGAAAAGAACACGCAGGGACGGGGTGCAGAGGAGGAGAAGAGCACAGAAGAACACGGATGAAGAAAAGAAGAAAAGAACGCGCAAGGACGGGGTGCAGAGGAGGAGAAGAGCACAGAAGAACACAGATGAAGAAAAGAACACGCAGGATGGGGTGCAGAAGAAGAGAAGAACACAGATGAACAAGCAAACACGCCGGATGGGGTGCAGAAGAAGAGAACAACATAGATGAAGAAAAGAACACGCAGGGTGGGGTGCAGAGGAAGAGAAGAACACAGAAGAGGAGAAGAGCACGAGGAAAAACACGGTGAGGAAGAAGAGATAGAAGAGAAGAACACAGAGGAAGAGCGGAGCAGGAAGAAAATGCGGTAAAGAAGAGGAGCGGGACACAGAGGAATAGCAGAACACGAGGAAAGTGCGGTGAGGAGGAAGAGAGGGGCACAGGAGAAGAGCAGAGCCGGAGGAAGATGGCTACCAGAGGGAGGAGCAGAAAAGCGAAGGGAGATGGACAGAGAGAGGACAGCAAAGGTACGAAGAAAAAGATGGAGGGCAGAGCAGAAGACAGAAGTTCAGAAAAACAGAGGTGAGTAATGAGGGGCTGGGTGGGGGGAGTACTTACGGTTTAGCTGATCTTGCTGGGTGGTGGCAGGAGCCTGGGCAGGTGGAGCTGCAGCGGCAGGGGAAGCGACCTACCCTAGGGTCAAGGGTCGCTAACTCTGCTGCGCAGCTTTACACGTCCTGCACCATCCTTAGGTTCCATATTAGTATAGAGTACATTTGCCCTTATCACCCCAACCTGTCCCACCCTACCTGTTTCGTTTCATCCTCCCTCAGTGCTCAACTCACTCTCTACCGTCCTCCACCTCTCTTTCCTCTTCTCCTGGCATTTCTCTCACTCCAGTCCTCTGATATCTCCTCTCTGTTTAGCATTCAGCTCTTTTCGTTCCACCCAACTCCCACTACTCATAGTCTACCACTGTTTGTTTTGCCAATGCCCACATTTTTTACATGCACCAGCATTTGGAAAGCCAATTGTGGCGACTGACCATCTTGAAAGTGTATCTTTTCTACTGTTAAGTTAGCTGCCACACTGTGTGACATAACATGGGTTAACACAAAATGGTGCTCGCCCTGAAAGTGTGAAAATAATGTTCTGTACTATCAAATTGGTTGCCACATTGCATGACACAACATGACAGCAACTTCAAAAGTATGAAAACAATATGTCCCCTACTTTCAAGATGGCTGCCAGGTTACATCATGCCATGTTGCATCACACATGGCAGACACATTGAAAGTATAAAGACTACACTTTCAAGATGGCCAGTCTCTGCTACTAGATTTACCAATGCCAGCACATTTTACGACTCACTGGCAAAGTCAAGAGATATGGCCAAAAAGCATCGGCAAGAGACACACACTGGCTTTGCAAATGCTTGCTAACCTTCTCTTTAATCACAATTGCATAGATTATTGATTTAATAATCCATCCTTGATGGTCTCTATGTATATTCAGAAAATGAGGCAGGACATCTTTGGCAAAGATGCTCCCCTTGACTGAGATTCTTTATAGGCTTTTGGCTTTGTCACACCGAACTCCATCATAAAATTGCAGTCCAAATCAACTGCAATATCAAGGGACAGAATGAGGGCAAGAAACACCTTTTATTTTTTAATCCTTCTCGTTTAAGAGCCCATTTATCTCATTTATAGAGCCCAATGAAATGTAAAAAAAAAATTCACTCACATGTTTAGTTTCCACGAGGCCCTTATCTGACAAAAATCAATATATTTACCATCAGCTTCTACATCTAGACACCAATGCACAACTTTTTATATATTGTCTCCCTTACAGTATTAAAAACTGTGAGCAAAAAGCTGCATGATTTTAACATATATGAAGCCCAGCACACACAATTCAGTACAAACCATGCCTAACTCTTTGTGTACCAGACATATCAACATAACCTTGCCACAGGAACCACAATCGTCACGTGGTGCTTCTCCAGTATCTGGGCTGCGTATTCTATTATAACCTTCTTCCCCTGTATGCCAGACATAACCATAACCTCTCCATACAACATACACGAAGAAGCCTCATCTAGTCATTTGTAAGGTGTCAATCCCATTATTAATAAGGAAAACCTCCGACAGTACTGTGGTAAAACATGCTAGTGTTTGTCCATCTAAGGTTTCCCACATATGGGAAAGGCAATCCCTATTCCATGTTAGCACACGCTGAAGAGGGGAAAGACATGTCAAGTTGTGTTCCAAATATCGTATTTTTACTAAAATGACCTTTCTGTGTTCTAGGCACATAATTAATTTAACCTAGAGCACATAAGGAAAAATATGATCTCCATAGATCGGTCATATTTAAATTATCACTTAGATCAGTGAATGCTGCTATCGGTGATTTAGCTCATTGCCTATCCAGTTCCTCCACATGAAGTATATTAAAATCCAAAACATAGACTGTAGACATTCTGTGGTCAAGGAGCTTTATCCCCAAAACTCTTTTTTACATATCAAGGTGAATTCAGAAATCTTTTTACCCCCTGCCTGGCAGAGGAGGGGTGTGGTGGGGACACACTGGGATGTATAAAAGGCAAGAATGTTATGATTGTCCTCACGGTTTACCACGCGAGAGCCTAAAAACTGATATGGTGATCTTGCTGTTGCAGTTCAATTCCAACAGACTAGGTAAAAGCTGGAGATTGATAAAACTCACTTTTTCTACAGCACTACTGCTGATTTACGCTCTAGACCTTTACGGGCACTAGCTTTGGACTTGGGCTACTTGAAGCTTCCCTCACCATTGTCGATAACCACAAACCACTCTCCAGCACCCTGCCAACGTCAAATCTTGTTTCAGATCTACCTTGCTCTGCTAATGGCTCATCTACGACCCCTTTCGCGAGAAAACATTCTAAGTCACAAAGTCAACTTTCCAACGGGATGAATGTGGTCCTGTCCATCACAGTCGACCTTAGCTTTTGACTTTAACCCAGATTTTAACATTTTGGTGTAATTTTGTTAAAATATTCTCTATTTTTCTAAATCAGTTTGGGATTTTTCTTGTGTTGTGGTTTCATTTGATTACTGTTTGAGTACTGCCTCTAAGTGAACCCTGACTGCTCTATGCTGTAGCAAACAGAGGTTTTAGCACGTTTATTAAGGGGCTTCTGTGGTTTACCAAGATCTTGATTATTTTTAAGTGGGTTCTTACCCCCTTCAAATAATAAATAATTCACTGACAACTAGGATTGAGGGATTAACCATGCCCAGTCAAGCCCCCTAACTCACACTGCAGCAGAGTGCTTTATGTATATTTGGACACCATTAGCTGTGGAATGCGTAAGTTGCATTAATGGTACTTTAGTATCTGTAGGCCTTCAATTTCCCTTAGATTCATACATTCAACAGTCCATGACTGGAACCAACTAGGTAGTAGCTACGTCCCTGAGAGATTAGTCTGGGCACGTTTTAGGGTTGGAAAGGTACCTTTTCAGTCCTTGTGCTACATATTCCATTACAGGGACTTACTTGAGAAAAGCTGCTTCAAAAGTAAGAATTATTTCTGTTCTGGTTTCTTGTTTCATTAGTAAATACGTACTGTAGCACTACCTCAATCCCTAATCCATGTAAGCAACAAGTGATGAACTCTGTATTAGCATTTGAAGTCAGTAATAGCCCTGAGAATTTCCATTCCTCTTAGGTCCATGGGGGGCAATGACCAGATGGATAGTGTCCTTTACTATTAGATTTCTTCTCTCAACAAACCTGAAGCCTATTGATCAATACTACGTGCCTGTTTTAGAGTTTGGTGGAAGGATTAGTCCTTCATGATGTTATGGATATCTGGTTTGTCTTATTACAGGTGTGTTACATCCTAATGCACTTGTAATCAAACAGATGAGATGTCTGTCATGTTGTGACCGAACAACCTGTTCAACAAACTCTAAATCAGGCCCTAAGCTTTCTGGGCATCATTACCCATCACAAATTTCTTGCATAAAAAAACACCCTCTTTATGATGACTGTACTTTAAAATTTCTCCACCATCAATTTAGAATGGTAATTGTAGGAAAATACCCCTTTTTGCGTAGTCACCTCCACTTTTTGATAGATTTTACAATTGTTTTTACTCTGCACACTGGTACCCAGTGTTTGCACTCTAACCCCTAAAATATGTTGAAATTGGTAATAGCCCTAGTTGGCATGGTTAACTTATCTTTAAGTCCCTAGTATATGATACTAAGTGTACCCAGGACCTGCAAATTAAATGTGTCTACTAAACTGCAGCTACTGTGCCACTCCCTACAGTGACAGTGTAGACATGGATGCATGCCTACCAACGTAACAAGGCTGTGCAGTTCTAAAAGTGCAAATTTAACCTGTCAAAATAACCCATTTTGATGGGCATAAACATTCCTTTTAAATACCGAGAAATCCCACCTAAGTAGGCCTTACTGCACATAAGGCAGGGTGCAGGCTATTTAAATGTAGAACATATGGAAGTTTAATGTCCTTATAGTAAAAAGGCCCCAACAGTTATTTTCATTACAGCAGAGTTAGCTTTTCTATAGGAACACCTTGGGATATAATAGTACATGTATTAATGTTATGTCTGACTAGGAAACAGCTCCAAAGTTCATTCATTATTAGAAGCCCAATTCAGGGTGAAGCTGGATTTGTAATTAATATTTTGGGACGGTACTTTTAGAAATTACCTTTTCCCTGCATAAACTCTCTAGAACCCCATTGACATGAGCTCCAACTGGCAGCTTGCACCTGAATAGCCCTCCATGATGAGGTGCAAACTTGCTGTCAGAGCTGAAACAAAAGATCTTGGGGTGTGGGAAGAGTTGTTTTCTCTTGACAGGATGGCTTGTGGGTTGGGCCCAGAAACTTGATTAACTTCAAAGAGCTTCAGTCTCTGTTATTAGGGTAAATGGGACCCATCTATAAGCAAGCCCAGTCTTTTGCTTCGTCTGTGATCACTGTGCAGTGTGACTGTCAATAGCTAGGTGCAGAAACCTCATATCTCTTTGTACATCTGTTGAGGGGACTCAAAGCTGGAGACTAAACTGATATAAGGTACATCACTCTAGAAGAGGATTTGGCTTGAGAGCCCCCTCAAAGGGACACTTGAAGGAAGAACCATGTCATACCGGTTCTGAAAGCAAAGAGAAAGAATTCACATCCTCTGTCTGCTTCAAATGTATATAAGAGGGAGCAACGACCCCAGCTGTTGCTCCCAGTTATCCATGACCAACAAAGGGAGTGCTTTGCAGAGTATTCAGGGGTGCTGTGCAACCAGAGCTGGTGTCTTTCTGACAGCCAGCTTCCCAGAGATGAGAGAACATCAACTTAAGTCTTGCTGTGAGAGAACAGGGCTGATTGCAGAGGCCCCCTAATTGTTTGCCCCCATTTTCCACTTTTTGCTGGTGTTTTCCTGACTCTGATGGTGCCCTGGGTACTGCTAACCAGTCCCAGGGCCTGTGCTCTGTGTAAACTCAGTATGCAAGTTAGGCTAATTATAATTAGCTAACTCAACCTACCTATAAGTCCCTAGTATATGGTAGGGCATGTACGTTTAGGGACCCCAGCATAGGTAGTTCACCCATAGGTGCACTGCTGAGGTACCCAGTGTCATTTTAAAGGCAGGTCTGCCTTGCTGGCTGCTTTTAAATTAGTTACATGCAAATTCGACTTTGTAATTAAAAAGTAGTTCTAAAGTCTTAAACTACCTTATTTTTACATATAAGTCACCCCTAAGGTGTGCCCTATGTGCCCATAGGGCTGGTGCCATGTAACTATAAGCAGGGACCTTATAAAAATAGTTTTATAAGCACTGGTGAGGTAAAACAGCCAAATTCATTTTTTCCTCATTGTAGTGAATGGCCTTCAAAGGCTAGAATGGGGAAGACTTTATTTTAATTTTAAAAGTCCCCTTAAGTAACAGATACCAGAAGGTTGGTATCAAATTAATTATTATAATAAATCCCACAACTTCCATTTCTTGGATTTAATATAACTTGTTCAGGTAAAGAGTTTTAAACTTTACCTGAAAAGTTGCCAACTTCAGCCCTGCAGTGTTTTTGCTGCTGTGCTCTGATTGGCCAGCCTCTGGCAGACTGGCCAGGCTGCCTTGAGGTGTGAAGTGGCCTGGCTCCACACAAAGAGATGTGCCTGTGGGAGGAGATCTCCCCTCAGCAGATGGTGAAGCAGGAAGGGGGAGGGCTGCCAAATCGGTCTTCAAAGGCAGAGAAGGACATTTGGAGCAACCCAGCAACATACTCACATCCTGCAAACCCAGACAATTAGGTGCCCCCTTGATTAGATTAGGAGAGGGCAGGAGAGGGGTGTGTTTAGGATTTTTAGCCACACCAGTGGGTGGGCTCAGCCAGATGTAACCTCCAAAAATCACTTTCAGCCATGATGGATTTTTGAGGAATGTTGCTCCCTGAGATTGATTTTTGCCACACTTCCCAGGAAGTGGTCATCACAGGGGGAAGGACCCTGCACCTGATTGGAAAACCAGGACCCCCCAGTTTTTCACCCAGGAGCAGGGATACAACTGGCAGACCTGCACCCACACCTCAGATCCCTATCAGATTCCAACAAGGAAGAACTACAGAAGAAGAAGGACTGCCCTGCTGGACCCCTGACCTGCACTTGGACACTGCATTCTGGAGGACTGCACCAGCTGCACACTTGGGCTTCACCACTAAAAGGACTTTACCTGTCTTCTACTGCTTCAAGAAGGGACTCCCTGTTTGCTACAGGTACAAAGTAGCTGCCCAGAGTCCCCTGCATCAAGTCCTGTAAGCAGAGCCCAGCATACCAGCGTCCAGTGACCATTTGAGGATTCTGGCCAGGTGCATTCTAGGAATTGTAGTCCCAACTCCCAAGGAGCAACTCAGAGCTTCTGGAACCTTGGTTTAAGTTGTGGACACATCAAGGACACGAAAAGGACCTTTGGAAGAAGATCCAGAAGTTTGGAGACGTTTGGAGCAACTCTAAGTTGAAGAGGAGCATTGTGGGAGTTGTAGTCCCAGACCCCAAGAGGCACACCAGAGCCTCTGAACCCTGGGCTGGTGCTGTGGACCTCTGTACTTTGTTCCTTTCCAGTGTGTGACCTTTTTAACCCTTTGAGCGTCAGTTGCTATAATTCTTTAAACGTTCATATCTCCGTTTCCCCTTATCAGATTTTATTAGTTTTTGTGTCATTTTAAAGCTAAAAAAATATTTCCTATATTTATAATTGATTTTGGATTTTTTAACTGTTTCCTGTGTTTTATTTAATTACTGTTTTGTGATATTTGAATGCTTTATGCTTAGTCTCCTAAGTTAAGCCTTGTCGCTCATTGTCAAGCTACCAAGGGTTGAGTTGGGTTTAATTTACTGAGACATGGCTGGACCTAAGTGGAGGTTAGTGGCCTATTGCTAAGTATAGGTACCTACCTGACTTTGCCAATAACCCATTTTCCAACATTTTTGGTGCGCAGTGGTGGGATCCTGTACTTGTGTTCAGTATCACATTACAGTTTTAAGTAAAACAAATTAAAAATCATTTAAATTGTCCTAGTGCAAAAAAAAATTTGCATTTGGATTGATTTCAATTATTGAATACTTGAGATTTTTCTAAATTATTGTTTCCAATTTTTGCAAAAAGTTTTTGTTGACACAAAACTAGGGAACCATGGAGCGTGATCTGGCTAGCCTACCCTCACTGACAGTAGTCCAGCTTAGGGGGTTGTGTACTGCAAGGGGGTTGCCTGCAACCACTGACCTCCGGAAGCAGGTCATGATTAAATCCCTGACAGCATGGGCTGAGGCCCAAGAAGTAGGCCCAGAGGAAGCTCCAGAGGAGGAAGCAGCAGGGGAGGATGCTAGCTCCAACCACTCAGGGGAGGGAGGGCATCTGGGCCTAAGTGAGGATGAGGAACACCAGTCCTCACTACACACAGTCACTAGTGTCATACCCAAAGATAGCTGGGGGAAGGTGGTCCCTTTAGGAGAAGAGAACCTGTCCCTCAGGGAAAGAGAGCTGAAGGCCCAGCTAGCATTTATAGCTTTGGAGGCAGAGAAGCTGGCCCTAGAAAAGAAAAAGTGGGCAAAGAAAGAGAAAAGAGATGGTGGCAGTGACAGAGATGCTGAGGTGTCCATGGGTGGGTTTTTTGCCCCAGATTACCCAAGGGCATGGTTCCTGCTTATGTAGAGGGGGATGACATAGACAAGTGGTTGGAGGCCTTTGAGAGGGCACACCAAATTAGAAGGATTAGGCCTCAGTACTGGGGTTCACTTTTATGAGAGTTGGTCCCCAGCTCAGGGAGGGATAGGCTTCTGACCTTAAGTGGGGAGGAGGCAGATTCATTCCCTAGTATGAAGAGGTGCTTAGCCAAGAAGTTTGGTCTAACCCCAGAGCAGTATAGGATGAAGTTCAGGGACACCCAGAAGGTCAGTACCCAGTCTTGGGTTGACTTTGTAGACACCTCACTTAAGGCACTAGAGGGCTGGATTCATGGTAGCAAAGTAAATACTTATGAGGGGTTATACAATCTGATCATGAGAGAGCACATCTTCACCAATTGTATCCAAGAAAGGTTATACCAGCATCTAGTGGACTCTAAGCTGACCAACCCTAGAGAGCTAGGGGAGGCAGCTGATGAGTGGATGAGAACCAGGGTGGTTGTCAAGTCCTGGAGGGGGGGGGAGACTCCAAAAAAGGGGAGGGGGTCAGGGCCCCAGAAACCTCAGGAGGGAGGTGGTAAGCCCACCACAGAGACTCCCTTTGTACCCCAGAACACTAAGAAGGAGGAGAGTAAATCCCACTCCCACCCTGACAAGCAGAGACAGGGAGACCCAGGGTTAAAAAAGCTCTTGGACAGTTAGGCTTGCTTTGACTGTCAGCAGACAGGTCACTTCAGAGGAGATGCAGCCTGTCCAAAAAAGGTGGTTAGCACTGGGCTGTCCAGTGTAGCCATGGAGGAGAACTCCTCAGATGATGAAGTCCTGCCAGCATTGGGCTGGGAGACAGGACCAGATGTTAATCTGGTGATCCCGGAGGGTGGGAGTAGGCACTTTCACCCCTTTCAGGTGAATGGGATCCCTACCACTGGCCTGAGAGACAACTGTGCCGGTCACACTATACTGAGTGACCGGCTAGTGACCCCAGACATGTATGTCCCAGGAGAGACCAGGAAAGTCAGGATAGCCACAGGGGGGGTCACCTCCAAACCTGTAGCCATAGTGCCCCTATAGAGGGAGGGTATACTTGGCTGGTTTAGGGTGGTAGTCAGTGCTGACCTCCCCCTAGATTGTATCCTGGGCAATGACCTCCCAGAGGCGAGTCTGGTCCCAGATGGGGCAGTCGCCCAGGGCCCCCCCCAACCAAAAGTCCTGGGGAGTCAGTCCCTACATTTAGGAGACAGGGGTCCCCAAGAAAAGGAAAGAAGAAAAGGAAGGGTGGGCCACTCTTAAAAAGGGTTCCAGGGAGCCAAAGGCCTTCTGCCCCAGTAAAGGGGGAGCCCAGAGTTGGCCCTGGGGAGGCCTCACCTGACCCCGAGAAAGTCCTGAGTAGTCAGGCAGCTGTTCAGATGCAGGGTGTTGCCCCTGCACTGACGGAAGGGAGAGTGGAAGGAGGGTGTCTGCCACAGGAGGTGGTAGCCCCCACTCTAGACAGCAAGAGGGGTGCCAGGGCCCCACAATTGCCCCTAAAGCAGCTCAGCCACCTGTCAGTGGAAAGATTAGGGTGTGGTTCTGAGTACTGACAGCTGTCAGTAGCCTCTGCTGGGTGCTAGCCTTCCGGGAAGTGCTTTACTTGGCATGGGAGGAAGACCCCGGGGCCGAAAGCAAAGTAAGCCCCCTGACCCTGTTGGTCATGGTGGGGCTGCTCAAGTGTTGGGTGACCTCACAAAGTTAGGGGTAGGGAAGGTGGGCACCTCACTACCCAAGTTGGCAGAGAGAGAGGAGGCAGACTCCCCTATAGGGAAGTTTCAGTTTGAGATGGGTCCTTTCACTGTTGGGATGGATTCACTACCTAGAGGGAGTGACCATGGCAGGAGGATGTAAGGCAGAGTAGGCCCTGCAAAGGGACAGCCTGTTCTTTTCACCGTCTTCCTTGCCTGACAAGCCAGGAAGACTCTCCAAGGGTTGGGCTGAGTCTCCTGGGCGTGTGGGCTGCGGGGGGGGGCTTGTCTGAGTGAATAGGGCTGATTGCAGAGGCCCCCTAAATTTTTGCTGGTGTTTTCCTGACTCTGATGGTGCCCTGGGTACTGCTAACCAGTCCCAGGGCCTGTGCTCTGTGTAAACTCAGTATGCAAATTAGGCTAATTATAATTGGCTAAGTCAACCTACCTATAAGTCCCTAGTATATGGTAGGGCATATAGGTTTAGGGACCCCAGCATAGGTAGTGCACTGCTGAGGTGCCCAGTGTCATTTTAAAGGCAGGCCTGCCTCGTTGCTGCTTTTAAATTAAAGTTACATGCAAATTCGACTTTGGAATTAAAAGTAGTTCCAAAGTATTAAACGACCTTATTTTTACATATAAGTCACCCCTAAGGTGTGCCCTATGTGCCCCTAGTACTGGGTGCCATGTAACTATAAGCAGGGACCTTATAAAAATAGTTTTATAAGCCCTGGTGAGGTAAAACAGCCAAATTCGTTTTTCCCTCATTGTAGTGAATGGCCTTCATAGGCTAGAATGGGGAAGACTTTATTTTAATAGTCCCCTTAAGTAACAGATACCAGACGTTTGGTATCAAATTATTTGTTACTATAAATCCCATAACTTCCATTTGTTGGATTTAATATAACTTGTTCAGGTAAAGAGTTTTAAACTTTACCTGAAAAGTTGCCAACTTCAGCCCTGCAGAGTTTTTGCTGCTGTGCTCTGATTGGCCAGCCTCTGGCAGGCTGGCCAGGCTGCCTTGATGAGGTGTGAAGTGGCCTGGCACCACACAAAGAGATGTGCCTGTGGGAGGAGATCTCCCCTCAGCAGATGGTGAAGCAGGAAGAGGGAGGGCTGCCAAACCGGTCTTCAAAGGCAGAGAAGGACATTTGGAGCAACCCAGCAACACCCTCACATCCTGCAAACCCAGACAATTAGGCGCCCCCTTGATTAGATTAGGAAAGGACAGGAGAGGGGTGTGTTTAGGATTTGTAGCCACACCAGTGGGTGGGCTCAGCCAGATGTAACCTCCAAAAATCACTTTCAGCCATGATGGATTTTTGAGGAATGTTGCTCGCTGTGATTGACTTTTTCCACACTTCCCAGGAAGTGGTCATCACAGGGGGAAGGACCCTGCCCGATTGGAGAACCAGGACCACCCTGTTTTTCACCCAGGAGCAGGGATAAAACTGGCAGATTCCAACAAGGAAGAACTACAGGAGAAGGACTGCCCTGCTGGACCCCTGACCTGCACCAGCACCCTGCACTCTGGAGGACTGCACCAGCTGCACACTTGGGCTTCACCACTAAAAGGACTTTACCTGTCTTCTACTGCTTGAAGAAGGGACTCCCTATTTGCTACAGGTACAAAGGAGCTGCCCAGAGTCCCCTGCATCAAGTCCTGTAAGCAGAGCCCAGCATACCAGCGTCCAGTGGCCATTTGATGATTCTGACCAGGTGCATTCTGGGAATTGTAGTCCCAACTCCCAAGGAGCAACTCAGAGCTTCTGGAACCTTGGATCAAGTTGTGGACACTTCCAGGACACAAAAAAGGACCTTTGGAAGAAGATCCAGAAGTTTGGAGCAACTCCATAAGTTGAAAAGGTGCATTGTGAAAGTTGTAGTCCCAGACCCCATGAGGTACACTAGAGCCTCTGAACACTGCGCTGGTGCTGTGGACCATTTTCCTGAATAAAACACTTCTGAAAGTAAGTGTGCCAGTGCTACCTCGTGGGTAGCCTGAACTCTGGACTTTGTTCCTTTCCAGTGTGACCTTTTTTTTTTAACCCTTTGAGCGCTAGTTGCTTCTATGCGCTAGAAAGCAATAATTATTTAAAAATTCATATCTCTGGTTCCCCTTATTCCAATTTTATTCGTTTTTGTGTCATTTTAAAGCTAACAAATATGTCCTATTTTCATAAAATGATTTTTCATTTTTAAACTGCTTCCTGTGTTTTATTTAATTACCGTTTTGTGATATTTGAAATCTTTACGCTTAGTCTCCTAAGTTAAGCTTTGTCGCTCGTTGCCAAGCTACCAAGGGTTGAGCTGGGTTTAATTTACTGAGACCTAAGTGGAGGTTAGTGGTCTATTGCTAAGTGTAGATACCTACCTGCCCTTGCCAATAACTCATTTTCCAACACTTGCCTAGAGGGAACAAAAGTTACTCTCATCTGAACCTGTCTGCTGAGAGAGGGGAAGGAGCCTGCCAAACCATTGGAGGAGGTGTGACTGTCTAGGGAGCAACAACCTGCTGGTGTGTGGATCTGCTAGAAGTAGGAATACCGAAACTTGAGCTGAAGAGCATGGGTGAAGTCTCTCCATGCTGGTAGTTTCAGGCAGGAATCACAGACAATGGTCATCACCATTGTAGACATGAACTATGCCCTAGGCAGACTGTGCTGATTCTAAGAAACTGTGACTGAGGCACACTGTCCTGCTGCCATCAAGAACTGTGCCAGCAGTGGATCGTGCTGCTGAAACCCAAGACTTCTGCGGCTACTCACATCACTACCACTACAACTTTGGATCTTAAAGGATTGAATTTGGCACGGAAGTGCAGATTTTGCACCATAGCCCTGCAAATGGGGTCTGACGGATATTGCAAATTTCTAATGGTTAGCCATAGGTGAATGGACACAGCAATATAATGGCTCACTGTGAATCTGTGACAACTTTTGTCTGGGTGCATTACTAGTCTTTAATGAATATCAGCATGATGTGGATGGTATTGATGAGGCAACTGACAAGTAGTGACTAAAGATAGTTTATTCATAGTAGTGCCTGAAAACCCTTATCTCTCTGGTAAGGAAAATTAAGGCAACTCTTGGGTGAGGCAAATGTTTAGGTTAAATGCATACTATACCTTTGTGTTAGATTTGTTTTACTTTTTCCAATGCAAACCCCGATGAAAAGTGCATTGATGGTACTCAATCCACTGAAAAATTGTGGATTATAACCAAAATTAACACAAAGCTGTGGAATGCTCTGCCTTGCATTACTTTGCATCAAGGGGCGTTCCATGGGTGGTGCATCAGTATTCCCAGGCAGCCACTCATTGATTTTGATGCAAATCCCCATCTACAAAGAACTGCAGACCTATGCTTCCTTGAGCCAGGTGTAATGAAAATAAATGTTTTCATCGCTCCTCAATTTTCCCTCTGCATTTGTGCTGCATTCTACAGCTCAAATACGAAGTGGGAAATGCCTCAGCTCATAACTGTTGCACTGAAAGAGAGGGCTTCCTGTTCACCTTGCTTTCCACAATGCAGATACTGTTGAACGATGGCATAAGGGTGTCTGCATTGGCACCTAGCAGCCAAAACTGTGCCAGCACAGTGAGAGCAAAGCAGATCCATATTTTAGTAGATATGTAGCTATTCTGCTTTGTGCTGTTTATTTGCTGTGATTTTGCATGATTTTTTTTGTAGTAATTCTGGGTCGTGTTCCAGAGAAGATTCCTTTACCAATTTTAAAGAATAAGAAATGTGTCTAGGTTATTAATTGTGTGGAAGCCTTTAAGCAGGTGAAGAGTGGTATTGCATGAGCTGCTCCTTAAATGTATGTTGTGTGCGTGCTTGCGGGTGAGTGTGTTTATATGAGAGAGTGTGTATATTAAGTGTGAATCTATGTGTAAGTATATATTTAAGTGAAAGGGGAGGTCAATGGTCGAGTGATGTCACTTTCACTGCCCCCTGGCCTTTTGGGGAATTGACATTCATGAAGGCAGGTAAGGTATTCTTGATCTGTTTCCTTTGGAACTAGGATCCATAACAGAGGCCTTGTTAGGTGCGGCTCCCCCATTACTTCTCTACCACTATGTTGCAGTTGAGAGCATGGACAGGTGGTTTTGGAGGCCATCAATCACATAAAAAAGATGAGTAAAAAGTAAATCATAAGGATGTTTCTTATCCAGGTGTCTCGAGTGACATAGATAAAATGGTCTAGGCAGGGATGCCTTCTTCGCTGACATGATTTGACGTCCACCACTCAGTGAAAAACATCTCTGCAATTCGCCTTTACCCATCTATAAGAATGACATTAAATTAGTTCTTGAAACTAACTTGTTCAGTTACATGTTTTTTTTTTCCATTGCAGTGCATTTGGTGAGAGTCCCATAGTAAAGATGTCGGGCTGGATGGGAGAGGGATGTACTGGACCGTGCAATGTGTTGGTGGAATCCACGTTCCAAGTTTTTTTTTAAAACATGTAGGAGAAGATCGCTTTACTGCAGTTAGGAAGCGAGCGGTGTTTCGACCTATTCTTGATCAATGAAACCCTTCAACTGCAAAAGCGTCTTCTTTTCAGATTGTCAAAAGGCTAGTATGAAGTGCTGTAGTGTTGCAATAGTAGGGCAAGTATATTAGAACAATAGTCTAAGTGCAATAACAAGAGACATAAGCAGCAAGTTTTTTGTTTAGAATTTGGAAGAATTTAGTTGCTGCTACATGGAACGTCAATGTGGAAAAAAGAAGAAATGTCTCGGACTCTGTAAGGCTGTACCTTAAGCCAAATCCAATAGATTTTAAAAAATGTTGCAAATGTGTTGTGAACTTCTAATAGTTTTATCTACACGTGTTTCCTCTGGTGCCCAGATGAGCCTTGTAGAAAATTACAAAAATATATATTTCAGTGCCGGTGGGACAGAGTGCTGTGTGAGGGAACAGAGTAAATCAAGTTGCCATTGCTCAACGACAGACTCATTTCCCAAAGCCTAAGTAATTCTTGCACATAAAATATTTCTAATCCAACTACGTGGTACAGTACTGTAAATGCAGTTTTCAAATCTAGTTCACCACCGACCTAAGCAGATACTCTATACCAGCAATTTCTGACTTTGTTGATTGCTTTTCACTTCCATGCCATTTTGCAGACTTTCAGGTGCACAACATTTTGGTTTCCACAGTGTTCTGTCAGGTAAATCTGCATGCTTCTGCATAACCAAAGAGGTTTCCAACTTGCAATTCATAAGAACTGATTATGGCTATAAGTAGGGATGCCATAATATTTCACTTACTCTATAGGCACTCAATTTGCAGCTTAAACTTACGAAAAGAAAGCAACCCTGCCTAGAAAGTTCTATCAAAGGAACCCAGTTTTCATTGTTTGAATGCTGCTTGCAATTGTTGCTTACTTGTTATGTGATTCCTATTATGGCAACCCTAGGCGTGTTTAGTGGGTGAATAATTTTATGAAGAGGTGGAATCATGGGTTAAACTGCAGTCCAAATATTTTAGGCTTTGGATGACTGTCAGGTAATGGCATGTTCTACTCACACTCTCAACCTGTGGAAACAATCTGCATCTCTGCAATGAGAACAGAATAGGTATACCCTTCATTCTACAGCTACAAACTGAATAGCTATGGTCAGAAAGAAGGAATCTGATGGATTGGATTAAAGCGATAGAGTTAATTTTAAAAACGAATAGAAGTTGCCAACGCTGAGCTTCCCGATGCACAAGGTATCCAAATATGGCCAGTGATTTTCTGAGTTAGGATGTTTTAATCAAATAACAGGTATGTGTTTCTCTTTAACCTTCAGTAGAAGTGCATACACTGAAATACTACAAACGCATAACAAAGTATCCTTTGGATGGCATAGTGTATTCAAGCAGTTAGTGCACGTTTTATGCAGAAAGGAGTTAAAGCAAGGTTTACATTAAATCGACATGCAGTTTCGCCACACTTGTCTGCTCAATGGATTTTGGCCTATTCAAATACGTTCAGCAAAAAAAATGCATTTATTTCAGGTATCAGCGTGAAGAGAGATGATTACTAGAAGAATTTTCCCAAAACTTAAAAATATAACGTTTTCTACCCAGTTTATTTCAAATGTGTCAACTTTATTCAAGCTAAACCGTCAGACGATGTTCTCATTATTGAAACCTAAATATAGCAAACATGAGGCCAATTCTTAAATCTATTTTTAAAAGATCCACGTTTCATATGTGTCCTCCAATATTTAAGCACATTAATGTCTTTGAGTTTTGTAAACGTTCTATTTAGAACTCATGAAAATAAATGAGTTGCAAATTTCCATCAATGATTCTGCTGCCACACACTTCTTCAGATTGCCAGCAGACAGTTTGCAGTAAATGCGTCTTTCAAACACATTAACCCCCCCCGCCCTTCCTATTTAATTTCTAACACACTTTTTTTCCTTGTGGAAATACCTCTCAATTGATATCGCTCTTTCCTTGGAAGACTTATGTTACCCACACTAGCTCAAAATTAAATACTCCATAAAATACACAATACTGGTTTATTTTCTGTGCCAGTAAATTCCATCTGATGGCATAAATGTCCACAAATCTTATTTCCGTGAATCCTGATCTGCCATTTGCACTGAAAGCTGGCACTTTTGCCTATTAAGTTGAAGATGGGTGTTCAAAGAAAAGCTGAGTGTAGGGTTCATAACATTCAATATGAGAATGGGACATGTTTAGAGAGAGAGAACGTGATTTCCTTTGTTTACACCAACCCACCAGACACCTACACTCTGCCTTACTCTCACACATTCCTTGAATCCTCAACAGTAAAACTGGAGGTGGCTCATTCTCCCACATCTCCTCGCTTAACAATATGCTGTATAATATTTTTTCCATGGTATTAAATATATTTAACAATTAATGGAGTGGTAAGATAGTATTACGGGTTTGATGTATCATGTTAGTTTAACATTAAATGTGCAGTTTTATTAATGTTTTTGTTTTGTGCCTTTGTATATCGTAGGGATTGGTGTATTTATTTAAATAAATATATTGTGATAAACATTGTATTGGCATGACTATTGTCAATGGACTGTAAAGAAGCTGTTTTTCATTGTCTTTTTTTGCAATGATTTTTTAGAATGTAATTGGATGTTTGTTTTATTTTGATTGCTACATTTGAAGTGATGTGTTGCTAATACCATGGGGATGAGACCTATTTTTTTTTATTATTGGATGGTTACTCTTATAATCACTATTTGATGCTGAGCTAAGCATGCATCACTGTGGCCCCCATTATGACATTGGCGGTAAATCCCTGTTACCAACAGAATTCAGCCACATACAAATCTGCCAGTCCAAAGGTCAGCGCTAAAGTTGCAGTATCAAAACCCACACCGTTACCCCAACAAAACAATGGCCGCCACATTATGACCCACGAATCACCACGGCGGGCATTCAATGGCAGTAAACCATTGGCGGTAAATACCGCCGCGCTCACAATGGACACCCACAGACAAAACAACTCCACATTGGCCAATTCAAACAACACACACCTGAC